>NC_068576.1:23092708-23395739 GCF_025698545.1 Gossypium raimondii | reverse complement strand
GCTCTTGTGAAAATTTTGAATTATGGAAAATTTATGAAGGAGCTCTTGTCCAAGAAGAAGAAGCTCAGTGATATAGAAACTATTGCAAAAGGCTGTAATGGTCTTTTGACAAATAAGTTGCCCCCCAAAATGAAAGATCATGGGAGCTTTACTATCCCATGTTCAATTGGCAACAAATATTTGGGCAAGGCTTTATGCGACTTGGGAGCTAGCATCAACCTAATGACGCGATCAACTTTTAGAAAGTTGGGAGTTGGTCACATGAAACCTACTGCAGTGACATTGCAACTAACTAATCGATCTTTGGCTCAACCTAATGGGCAAATTAAAGGTACTAATTCATTTTTTGAACTGATTTTATCATACTTGACTGTGAGACAAACAAGGAGGTTCCCATAATCTTGGGATGACCATTTTTAGCCACCGAACGAACTCTTTTTGATGTTTACAAAGGTGAACTGACTAGGCGGCTTAATGCAAGGATAAAATAGAATGTCATACTGTCGATGTGATAAATGATTTAATTACAGAAAAATTCAATGACCAAAGCACAATACTTTCTGAGGAGTTTGTAGTGACATTTGATGATGAATTCTTAGATAATTGTGACAACAGGGTTGACGCTAATAATATTGAACTCAGACATGGATGGCAAATTGAATCTTTAGACTTAGCTAACAGAATAGCTCTAGTTTTCAAACCATCTATCGACGAAGCTCCTACTCTTAAATTGAAACCAATACCTACTCATCTTAAATACGTCTTTCTTGGCGATAATAATACACTCCCAGTTATTGTCTCCACAACACTGGATGTAACTCAAGAAGAGAAATTGGTCCATATTCTTAAGCAACATAAACAAGCTATTGCTTGGAGTATTGTCGATATCCGAGGCATTAGTCCATCTTTTTACATGCACAAGATCAAGTTGCAAGATGAAGGCAAGCAGTCGATTGAGCAATAATGAAGATTAAACGAAAAGATGAAGGAAGCTGTTAAGGAAGAAATTATAAAGTGGTTTGATGTTGGAATTATCTACCCTATTTCTGATAGCAATTGGGTAAGTCTAGTGCAATGCGTTCCTAAAAAGAGTGGCATTATAGTGGTTAGTGGAATGATGGAAATATGCAAGTATACACAATCGCAACAAGTAATAAAGTGACAAGTAAATGTCGAGTTATCGTACCCACAGGGATTGTGAAAAGAATTATTTATGAATGCTATTTAAAACACTTTGGGGACGAAAAATACTTTGTTTGAAGAGGGCGGTTAAAAACTAAGATTTTAAACTAAGTAAACTAAATAAATAAATCTCAAATACACGATTTCAAAATACAATTTTAATCAAGATGACATAATTGTGTTAGATTAATTACATTTCTTAACTTACAATTATTAAACTCATGTTTATATTGTTACGAATAAGTTCACAGCAACTCAGTAATTTCCTAACTTATGAACATACTCACCTAGCAAATTTCATTTATCTATTGACTATATCCCTATGTCAATTCAACCGATTAAACAAATCTTAATAGGCAAATATGTTATTGCACATACATACTTATTAAATGGAAATAATCTCTTGTACATATCACTATGTGAATTCAAACAATTAACTCGATTTAATAAGCACATAAAAGACTATGTGAGGTAACAAAGTATCTTACCTTGAAACAATTTAATCACAATAATCTTGCAAGTTATGTAAGGCAAATGTATCGTTAGATACCGTTGCTAATCTAACCCTCAGCTACCTTAGATGATTAAACATGCACCGATTAAGTACTATGTCCATTAATTACAATTTCAATCCATTTAAATAATTAATTCATCAGTTACCTAACAATTGTAATGCAAGAATAACTTAGTCATGATTTTACTTAATCAAGCATCTTATCGAGGCCTATAACAACATAAACACAATTTCAATAATTTTAACAAACAAAATGTAATCAACCTAACACGAACTAAATTCAAGCTAAATTGATTAAATTAACCATTCCAACAACATAAATATTCATAGATATGTTCAGCATAACAACAACAGAAATTAAAGAGATAAGGAACAAGAATCAAATCCGGTGTTTTTCCGTGGCTTGACTAGTTGCTCCGTTCATCCTTCTCCGTTGTCCTCGTCAACCAAGGCTGCTATGAACACTTAATTGCTACTCCAAATGGCTGATGAATGCCCCTTTCCAAAGAGGAGAAATTGGCAAGAGAGTAAGGGAATTTTGGGATGGAAAAGAAGAGAGAAAGTGGAGAGAAGAGAGTAAACATGTGAATCATTGAGGTGTGTTTCTAAAATGACCAGCCTAAGGGGGTTTTTATAGCTGGGGAGGGCTGCTAAAAATAGCTAAAGTTATCAGCCAAAGAGCCCTCCCTTGGCCAGGCACACATGTGGCAAGGTTGATAGTTTCAACTTTGCTAATTTAGGCTTGGGGCAAATCTATAAAGCTACCAATTGTGGAGGGGTTTGAATGCAACTTGAACAAGTCTTCAAGGGTCTCTTTTTCATAATTAATTAATAATAATTTATTAATCCAAATTTAATTGGATATAAATTAAAATTAATTATATTATGAATTAATACATATAATTTTGGACCATCTTAGGTTGAAATTTAGTTTCCCTCGATACTTCAAGTTGCTTCTCGATTTTGCACTTCTAGTAGTGTCTGCCGAGCCATTTTTTGCCCTTTGTGCAAATCTATTGAAAATAACAGAAATTCATCAAAATTAATTATAAAATTAACTAAAATTCAACCTGTTCATATTTTAAGTGCACTTTGATTATTTTGTAAAATTAATTATTTTTTCGACAAAAATTTTATCGAAATTGTATGATTTTATGTTAAAAATGGTATGTAAAAATGTGTAAATTTTCGTGTTTCCACACCTCCAAACTTAATTCATTTCTCGTCCCAAGTAATGCACAAATTAAAAAGAATTACTCAGAAAACACCTTTGAAAATTCCTTGAATAACATTCTTCTTAGAATTATGAATTTTATATACTTATGCTCAAAAATAAGAAATTTTATAGTTATGCAACTTAAGTATACATATCGTTCAAATTAATCTCAACAACTATTATAATAGCACAATTAGACTAAATGCTTCATTAACAAGACATGTTAACCCTTACCAATTTGATTTTCTTTCCTTATTCAAGATTAAGTTGCAATAATTAAATTTAACTTATGCCTTCGTAATAGCTAAGTCTAGGGTTTAAAAGCCTAAATTTATCTATCTTTTACCTACCTCTAGCCTAGCTACGTTACAACCTTTTTAAAATACCTATTGATTCAAGTTTTCTATGCTACCTACATTAGTGGAGAAAAATTGCTATGTTCAACATATGAAGGCATAAGTTAAATTTAATGATTGCAACTTAAGCTTGAATAAGGAAATAAAATTAAATTGGTAAGGGTTAACATGTCTTGTTAAGGAAGCATTTAGTCTAATTATGCTATCATAATAGTTGTTGAGATTAATTTGAACGATATGTATACTTAAGTAGCATAACTATAAAATTTCTTGTTTTTGAGCATAAGTATATAAAATTCATAATTGGGAAAATGTTATTCTAAAGGAATTTTTCAAAGGTGTTTTCCGAGTAATTCTTTTTAATTTATGCATTACTTGGGACGAGAAATGAATTAAGTTTGGGAGTGTGGAAACACGAAAATTTACACATTTTTACATACCATTTTTAACATAAAATCATACAGTTCCGATAAAATTCTTGTCGAAAAAATAATTAATTTTTACAAAATAATTAAAGTGCACTTAAAATATGAACATGTTGAATTTTAGTTAATTTTATAATTAATTTTGATGAATTTCTGTTATTTTCAATAAATTTGCACAAAGGGGAAATAAGGCTCGACAAACACTACTAGAAGCGCAAAACTGAGAAGCAATTTGAAGTATCGAGGTGAACTAAATTTCAGCTTAAGACGGTCCAAAATTATATGTATTAATTCATAATATAATTAAATTGAATTTATATCCAATTTAATTTGGGTTAATAAATTATTATTAATTAATTATGAAAAAGTGGTCTAGTTGAACTGAAACGAGTGAACCGAACCAACCAAGAAATGGACAGCCCAAAAATTGTCCCAAGAACTTACTCAAATCAACTTATTAGCTGATTATTTAAGCTTGCAAAGAGACCCTTGAAGACTTGTTCAATTTGCATTCAAACCCCTCCACAATTGGTGGCTTTATAGATTTGCCCCAAGCCTAAATTAGCAAAGTTGAAACTATCAACCTTGCCACATGTGTGGCTGGCAAAGGAAGGGCTCTTTGGCTGATAATTTTAGCTATTTTTAGCAGCCCTCGTCAGCAATAAAAACCCCCTTAGGCTGGTCATTTTAGAAACACACCTCAAACATTCACATATTTCCTCTCTTCTCTCCACTTTCTCTCTTCTTTTCATTCCAAAATTCCCTTGCTATTTTTTCGACTTCTCCTCTTGGGAAAGGGGCATTCAACAGCTATTTGGAGCAGCAATTAAGTGTTCACAATAGCCTTGGTTGACGAGGACAACGGAGAAGGAAGAACGGAGCAACTAGTCAAGCCACGAAAAAACATCGGATTCGATTCTTGTTCCCTATCTTTTTAGTTTTTGTTGTTGTTATGCTGAACATATCTATGAATATTTAAATTGTTGGAATGGTTAATTTAATCAATTTATCTTGAATTTATTTCATGTTAGGTTGACTGCATTTCTTTTGTTAAAATTATTAAAATAGTGTTATGTTGTTATAGGCCTCAGTAAGATGCTTGATTAAGTAAAATCATGACTAAGTTATTCTTGCATTACAATTTTTAGGTAACTAATGAATTAATTATTTAAACGGATTGAAATTGTAATGAATGGACACAATACTTTATCAGTGCATGTTTAATCATCTAAGGTAGCTGAGGATTAGATTAGCAATGGTATCTAACGATACATTTGCCTTGCATAACTTGTAAGATTATTGTGATTAAACTATTTCAAGGCAAGGATACTTTGTTACCTCACATAGTTTTTTGTGCTTATTAAATCGAGTTAATTGTTTGAATTGACATAGGGATATGTACAAGAGATTATTTCCATTTAATAAGTATGTATGTGCAATAACATATTTGCCTATTAAGATTTGTTTGATCTGTTGAATTGACATAGGAATATAGTCAATAGATAAATGGATTTTGGTAGGTGAGTATGTTCATAAGTTAGCAAATTATCGAGTTGTCGTGAACTTATTCGTAATAATATAAACTTGAGTTAATAATTTTAAGTTAAGAAATGTAATTAGTCCGACACAATTATGTCATCTTGATTAAAATTGTATTTTGAAATCGTGCATTTGAGATTTATTTATTTAGTTTACTTAGTTTAAAATCTTAGTTTTTAATCACCCTCTTCAAACAAAGTATTTTTCTTCACCAAAGTGTTTTAAATAGCATTCATAAATAATTATTTTCACAGTCTCTGTGGGTATGATAACTCGACATTTACTTGTTGCGATTGTGTACACTTGCACATTTCCGTCGTTCCAAATACGCGCCATAAAAGCAATATAGTTGCTTTCTTTCAATGTGAAACCTTTCATATAGGCCAAAATTCCTAAAATACCCCTAAAACTCCTAGGCCTTATTTTGGGGTGTAACAATATTGGCAACATTGCATGGTGGATCCATTGGATATAGTCCGCATGCGATAGGATTTGTGAGTACTCACCATTATTTGTAATATTGTGAGCATATGGCTCTTGGTGGACTGATTTGTTTGTAGTAGATAAGGGAGTATTGAGCATGAGTCTCCACTCATCGAGTTATTTGACGCGCTATATGGGAGCGTGTGACTTCAACCCGCTCAATTCGAAGGACTGTATTTGATTTGTGGGAGTTCAGAAATCTGTTTATCCAATGTATGATCACACGTTTCCTTATTTCCATGGATGTATTATGCTAATATAATTGATTCATTGTGCCAATAGAATTGAATTTTTATGTGTTAAAAGATGATTTTACATGCCATGGAAAAATTGATTCTTAAGTCTTGAAATAGCTTGTGATGTTTTGATGAAATATTAACATGTTGTGATTGAGAATTTAATGCTTAATTTCTTTAATTTATGCATGATTGGGTGCAAAATACTTGATGTTTTTGCTATCATTCACTGAGCTTTTTAAGCTAACATCCTCACATTTCATGTAGAGAATTTTTGGACGTAAGGAGTCGAGAAGTGAGTGCTAGAGCGATCCAAGAATAAGGCTTGGTAGTGGCTTAATAAATTTACTTTAGAGACTATATAGGGGCATGGCGACACTTTTGTGACTAGTATTATTTTACTTGTAATGGACATTGGACATTAAATTTTGGACTTTAATTTTGGTGATTTTATAATTGCTTTAATACCTAATTTTATGTCTAATTGATGTTTGATTTATGTTATGTTGATGAGTGTCTGTATGGTGGTTGATAACACAGTGTATGAAGCATGTATTTTATACTAACAATGTTTAATTGAAGCTTACCATGGAGTGGATTGCTTATGACTAAGGTATGTAGCTTGTGTGAATTAATTGGTGTTCAATAAGGTATGTAGCTTGGGTGTTAAATTTTGATTAATTATTGTATATTTGTTGTAAATAAATTAAATTGGAATGTGTGGATGTTTATGGTAATTAATTGTAGCTATTTCAAGTTTAATGGGTAAGCAAAATATGTAAAATCGGGTAATTAAAACAAATTTTTGACAAAATAGTAGCAGTGGTCTACATACGGACATGTGAAAAAGGGACACGGGCGTGTGAAGGCTGGGTGTGATCACACACAAGCGTGTTGAAATTCCACACTGGTGTGTGCGATTGGCCTGAATGTTTTTCGCGATTGGAACACGGGTTTTTAAATGAAACATGGGCTTGAATTAGACATAGTAAATGAACTCAAATTAAGCTGAATTTTTTATGGCTTGCGTAATTTGACCAAAAGAATGTCGGTAACTATTTAGAAATAAAATAATGATAGTTTAACCTTAGGTGATAAAATGACCAAAATACCCTTATGTTTAAATACATAGAAAAAGTTTAAGAATGGTTCACAAATTGCTTCTGCATTAATAAATGATAGTTAATTACTCATAAATGAGGTACTATAAGGTCAGGGTGTGCGTCGGGTGGTCATTAGCTGGAGAGCCGCTTCGGTGGCTAATGTAACATTTTGAATTTGGGCCGGTTTGTCGTGGTCAGGTTTGGGGTGTCACATAATCTCACCGCCACCGCTTTTTTTACACTAATCGCAGGTAAACGCACCACCCACCGTAACTTCGTATGAACTTACTTTCTTACCTTTTGTTTCTCAGGCTTGTTGACTGAAAGAAGGCTTTTTAATAAAGACTATGCTAGAGTACTACTACTATAGTGAGTTAACTGCTTTGTTTCGTATCATGCATGACTCGTGGGGGTGGCACATAAGTGTATCTGTAAATGATTTGTACAAAGAATTTATGTTTTGATAATACATTATTTTTATGAGATTTCTATGAAGTATTAATGCTTGGTTTAAAATTAATACATTTTGTTTGATGAAGTTATTTGAACTTATATGCCATATGGCTTGTACATTAATTTTAAATTGGTGATGTTTTCATTCAAACCTTGGTAAAATAATAGCTAATATATGTTTTATATTTATAACTTTGTAAGAAATATATAAAGCTTTAGCTAGAATGTTTAAAAGTTAGTTTGATATTAAGTAGTGACACACCATACTCAGATCCTATTATAGGGTCGGGTTTGGCGTGTTACACTTATACTTGTATATATTTTTTTATGGAGTCATATGTTTGAATTTCTTTGACTTGTTTTCTTTGTAACATATTGTACTAGCTTGTTTGAATGTGAAAATTGTAAATAGTTCAGACATCTAGCTAGAATTAATGGTTGAGCAAATCTTCCTATTTTTAGCACTCCAACCCAATCTCATGTATAACCATGCTCATGTAATTTAGTTATATTGCGTGTCTTTCTTTTCTTTTCTTTTTTATTGTTATCTTGTTTTCTTAAGGGCAAGCAACGAGTTAAGTATGGGGGTATTTGACTTGTCACAATTTATAGTGGCAAATTAAGTACCTTCCGGCACTTAACCAGTTTGGTTTTAAGTCGTTTTATGTTATTTTAATGCATTTTCAGTTAGTAGTGTAGATTTAATTTCTAGAAAAATAAGAATTTTTACACATAATTTAGTGTTAGTTGACCTATTGGGCTGATTAGGGCCTAAATTAGTTTTAATGAGCAAAATCGAGTGTGCAAGACATTTATTTTAGGGTCCAAAAGCATCAAGAAAAACAACCAAGACGTAACACAAGCTTTCGGGGTAGCAACACAACAGAGCCAACTCTAGAATTTCGGTTCGAACTTGTGTGTCGCGACACACATAGCCTGTGTTGGAATATGGCTATGATGAGGGCCAGAAATTAAGCTAGGGTGTTTAACCAATTTTAGGTTAGGAACTCGCATCGTTAACACTAGGAATAGGAAATTCCATTAGATTGTATTAGGTTTTATTAGGTTAATTAATTTATTTTTTTAATTAATATTTTAGTTCTACATCAACACTACTAATTAATTTAATAACAATTTTCTCCAATTTGCAACCTCTTGGGTACAATCCTTGAAATACTTACCAATGTTTCATTGTAACATTTCTATATTACAATTTGACATGTTCGCTTGTAGATACCTCACTTAATTTTATATCTTTTATTTGCACAATTATAGCCTAAACGTTCACACATTTGTGTGTGGTCATTTACACTTTCCTTTACCCAAGGTAATGTCCACCTAAGTTTTCTTAGAAAATGTTTTTAATTTTGTAGATTATAATGGGAGATTATGAAATTTTTTCTAATAAAGTTTTAACAAATCACATTTTCATTTATTGAGAATACGGTAGGGCAGGTGTAGGGCAGGTGTCCCCACCAAAAAAATACGGTAGAACTTGCAACTTCTAAATGCCCATTCAATTTATTGAGAGGTTCGATATTCCTATTTATATTATTTCAGCCTATAAATGTTAAAGCCCTATAGATTGAAGCCATGTACAAGCTTATGAGATACAAGTGGAAAGAAGAATTATCATTTCATTTTGTGTCTTAACTTTTCTCCTATATTTCTTTCTTCCTGTTGTTTCCCTTAGTTTTAAAACAAGATTGTAATTCTTTTTATATATTTAAAATGTAACATATTTTATACGACTAGAGAGAGATGGAGGGAGGGGGAGAGAAGGGTAATAAGGAAATTAAAATAACAATAATAACAATATTTTTACTTATTAGATCCATTGCATGATAATTTATTTCAAATTACACCATAAATCCCACCATTTAATTCAACCATAGGAGTATGTAGATTCTAAGACTATGGAAATGGAGGTGGATTTGAAAGGCAAGTACAAAAGTGATTAATACATTTACAATGGGCACACTTGGCACAAAAACGTCCACAGTCTTCGACTTTGTTGCATCCAAATAAAACGATAGGTCCTCTTGCCTCCACCATCATCGTTGAATCTTCAGCCAAAATTCCCTTGTATTAGATTAAAGAAAAATGATAATATTCATACGAAAGGAAATAAAAGAGTTACATAAGAAGAAACTAACGACTTGCAATGATTAAGATGGCAGCAAATATAAACAAATTGAATGAAAACTTCTCCATTTCTTTATATCTAATAACCTATGTTGGTGGAAATGTATAGCTTATGGCTTTAATATATATAGTATCTTACTTTGTGTTGCATTCTTTTAGATTATTATGGTTTAATTTTTATCCCAATGAAACTATGTCTAAAAAATAAAGTAAATCGACTAAACAACCCGGAGAAGATTTAGGGATTTTTTACTAAATATTATTATATTGTTTTAAGGGTAGTCATGGAAATAAATGCTACCAAATCTTGAATGCATGATGCCAATAAATTGATTATTAGCCCAACAATTTAGAAACAAATATGAATTATGTTTGAAATTTTTATTTGTGGTCTACAAAAAGAAAAGATTATCTTATTTTTTGTTGGCCAAAGTTATTATTTTACTAATTTTAAATATTTAAATAATAAAAACATTAAAATTTTGAAAAAAAGATTGAGAGAAAGCGGACCAAAAACTTGCCCCTTTCCTTGTAATAGCCCATTTTTAGTGAAATTAGAACATTAGTTTTGGGACCATAAATTTGACAAGTAAATTTCTATTTCATTATTATTTTTAATTTCTATGGGATGTTAGTAAGGTCGTATTAAAATTTCATTAAGATATTTTGATGTTTGCATGATTAATTAAGTGAAAAGAACTGAATTGTAAAAAGTGTAAAAGTAAAGTTCCATTTGTTAAAAGGGTCAAATGGCTATGAAATTTTAAATTGAAAGGACTTAAATGGCAACTATATGATTTGAATAGTTATTGGATATTCATGACAAGGTTTTATGCAAATTTTGATAGTTTTAAAAGGGTAAAATGGTAATTTGGTAATTAAACTTAAAATTAAATTAAAGAAAAGATGGTATCATCTTCCTCATTGATACGACCACGCCTCGGGCACACTTTTGGACCAGCTCCCTAAGCATTGTTTGCAAATCCATGCGAGCTGAATTAGTTCATTTTCTTCTCGTTGAGCTCTGTTTAGCTCGCTTCCACTCACTTGAGCTCAAGTCACTCATTCGAGATCAATTCAGCTCAATTTTAACCCAATGAGCTTATTTTTAGCTTTCTTTAGTTTGCATTTATTTTGCTGAAATAAACCATTTAATTTGTCTTTAGTTGAATTAGTTGTTTATTTTAAGTTAATTGATTTGTTAAAATCGGACCAATAATTAATTAAGTGTTTTAATTATATCTAAATTAAATACTTAATTAATTATGATGTTTTAAATATGTCTGAATTTGTTAATATGTATGGTCGAATTTAATGTGCAAATTATTGAGTTCATATGTCGCTAATTTAATGTGTCCGAAATGCATTTAACTTGTCGATGTTATTTGTTGCAGTTCATGAACGGATTGGTGCAATGTATGGGAGTGTGCATGCACAATTGAGGTTCAATGGATGGCATTTAAAGTAACACATGCATTTGGGACGTTCATGCAAGAGGGAGTTGCTGAAAGTTAATGTATTTGAAGATTCATGGATCATATTTATGGGGGAAAGTACATGGGACGTTTCATGCATTTTCAAGATGACCATTCAAGTATTTTAGGCACATTAATGCCTCATTCAGCCAAGGAGATGTAGGATCATTAAAGGGCTGCACATTCATGGAATTATGGAGATTCTTCAGGGCTAAGGATGCATGAATGCATCTAGTGAAGCAACATGATGATTCGGTCAATCCATGCATCATCTCCAGACATGAACCGAATTTTTAATGCTTAATTCATGCACATTCAGCAAATTAATTATTTCTTTCTAGAAATTTCTAGCATATTCATGGCTGAATTCTTAGCCATTAAGTTGCCCATTCGGCTAGCTTAGTCATTGCCTATAAATAGCTTACTTGTTTATTGTAAAAGGTTACAGAATTTGATTATTGAAAACTTTATTGAGAGGTATACTCCTATCCTATTTCGTACGAGTCTCGTTCTGACTTATCTAGCTCGCTAGTGGCGTCAACCCGACTCCTTGAACTTATCACCATTCTGGTGTGGCGTTCCCCACCTTTTTTATACCTTTGATTCTTACCTCAATATAGGTAACGGGTCAAGGTCCATCTTCGACTATCCATCAAATTCACCTTAAGCAACATAAGTCCCGGGGCAATACTTCATATAGTATTGAATTGTTCTTCAGCTTGAGTTCACTTTACCATCTCCATTTTAACTTTAAAATTATAAACTTTATTTTTCTTGTAAAACCCGAACCTAACATCAATCATCAAACTTCACCTATCCTTTGAACCCTTTTTCCAACTTCCGCTTAAAGTTAATCAAAATCCATTTTTCTCACCAAACGAACGACTTTTCTCATCGACGATCGGGCAAACAAGTGACTCAACTCTACATCATCGAGCCGGATCACATCATTTGGTGTCAGAGCTTGCAAAACGAGGAGCACCGACGTTCGTAACAAGGCCACAAGTAGGTTCGGAACGTGAAGAAAAAAATAAAAAAAAATTTTGAGTTGTAATTTAATTTTTTTTCCTTCCTTGTATTTACCTTACTATTGTATTGGAGTATCACAAAAAAAAAATCAAAATTCAAAAAAAAATCAAAAAAAAAGAAAAAAAAGAAGTGAGCAAAAAAAAAGGAGTAAAAAAGAAGAAGAAAAAAAAGAAGTGAAAAGTCTTGCGAGTTTTATTTTCATCTCTTATTACTCCGATCATCAAGTATCCCTTCCTACCATTATTTATCCATCCCAACGCCACACTTTAAACCAATTTTTTTCTTTGTTCAGCCTACCTTACACCTGACATTATCCCTTGTAACCCATTTTGAAACCGACCCTCAAGCAGCAAATTAAGTCTACCGAGACGAATTACGAATTTGTGAGACGAGGTTGAGTGGTAAAAGGCAAGAGAGCATGAGTTCATTCGAGAGAAGAAAAGCCAAATAAGAGTGAAACACGAGTGGTGTGCCATTTATTATTTTCTTTGCGAGAGAACTTGTGAGATTTTGTGGTGAGGATTATTTTTCTTTCTAATTTATCTTTTGTTTTCTAACATTTTGTTGAAACATGTCCAAGAATTTTACAATGTGAATTCCAAGTATGGAAGCGAGAAATGCAAAGGATAATACGATCTGAATTCCGACGAATACAAAAAGGAGAACTCCAAGTAATATCCGACAAAGATAAAGAAGATTTGATGACATCAAAATGAGTTCAAGTCTTCAACAATTGGAGAACGAACCGCAACATAAGAATCTGTTTCATACTCGATGCCGAGTCCACGATAAAATTTGTTGCATCATTGTTAATGGTGACATTAGTTCAAATGTGGCCAGCACTAGAATGGTGGAAAAACTTGGCTTACTCGTTACCAAGCATCCCCAACCTTATAAGATGCGGTGGTTTAACGACAAAGGTGAATTTGAAGTTACTCAACAAGTGCGTGTTGCATATTCCATCGGCAGATACCAAGACGAAGTCGTTTGTGATGTGGTACCTATTCAAGCTTGCCATTTGTTGCTGGGAGCACCATGGCAATTGGATCACAAGGTCACTCACGATGAACGTACCAATAGGTATTCCTTCAAGCATCAAGGAAGGAAAATCACCTTAGCACCGCTCACACCGGAACAAGTCCATGAGGACCAAATCAAATTGAAAATTTTGGTTGTAAAAGATTTTGAGCGAGAAAAGAATAAAGAAAATGAAAATGAAAGAAATGAAAAAGAAAAATATGAAAATGAGATTTCAAAAATAAAAGAGAGTGAAAAGCAAAAAGAGATTGAAAAAGAAATTGAAAGAGAAGAAAAAGAAAGAGTGGAAAAAGAAATTGAAAGAGAGCTTGAAAAGAAATCGAGTGGAAAAGAAAAAGAGTTCGCAAAAGAAACGAGTGAAGAAAGCAAGCAAGAAAAAGTAAGGAAAATTTTGCTAACCCCTGTTTGAGTTTGCCTTTTGATTCTTCTTCGTTTCAGGTTTGCAAAATTTCACCCACGGACTGGTTCCAACTTCATTATCTTTCTGACATACGACGTTTTCAATTAATTGAAAAAGGTAAGTTGGATGTTGTGAATAATTTTCAAACTTTTGAAGGTAAGTCAGGTAAGAATCTTTTTGGTCTTTATTCTGATTGTGATTTGTTTTCTATCGATCAATTCGGCCATTTTGTTGGTCTTAGAGAAAGCCCATTCAAACATTTGTTTTGTTGTTTAACCTTGGATCGAAATGTTGATTTTTCCTTGAAAGGAGTCTTGCAATGCTCTAATCATCATTTGTTTCCTACTGATTTCCATCACGATCAATTGCAAGATATCATTCTTCCAATGTTTCAAGGTAAGCAAGGTATGAATGTTGAAAATTTTAAAGCACCTCTGCCTTTTTCGATTGTTAGTGGACACTTTGTTAATGATTTGGTCTTTAGAAAAAATGTGAAATTAATGAAAAGTTAAGGGTCATATGCATTGAATGGAATGTGAAATATGTATGAGATTAATGTATTGTATTTAATTATTATATAGATAAAAACTTGGATCAAAAAGACAATTACCGACTAAAAGGGAAAATAGTGGATTAGTCCCTGCGTGTTGTTCGGAATAAAAAAGTAGGTAAGTTCATAGTGTTTCAATATGTAATTGAATTTCTACTTGCATTTTTACATTATAGTTCTTTAATTAAATGTTTATAGCTAACTAATGACTGATTGCACATACGTGCACCTATTTGTACTTCGGTACCCTTAATTGTACATACGTGCCCCTGATTGTACTTCGGTACCCCTAATTACACATATGTGCCCCTTTTAGTGTGACGGTGTTGGCTTGGAAATGGTCAATTTGTGGTATGTTTTAGTAAGTGGTTGAATTAAGTTATGATGCTTGAAATGAGGAAATTTTGTTTGTTTTGGCATGTTATGTTTGGTTGTTAATTGTGGTGCCTTTGAATGGCATATTGGTTAGTTGACTTAGGAGCTTGAAATGGCATTTTGATGTGTGTTTGAGTGATGTTTAGGTCCTTTTTAAAGTTTTCTTAAATAGGATGAAAGGTTATGCATGATGTGGTTTTGAGTTGGCTTGATTTTAGGTAAAAGTTGGACTCACACGTCCTGAGAAACGAGCATGTGATTTAGCCCTATGAGGCACACGGCCTGGCGACACGGTTGTGTGTCATCTGATAGTTTCTTAGGGTATAAGTTAGTGAGTTACACGGCCTAGCATACAGCCTAACACACGGGCATGTGGGGCTACTTAGATAGTTACACGGCCTAACACACGGGAGTGTGACACGACCGTGTGAACTTACTCAAAGAGTTACATGGGTGAGGACACAGGCTGGGACATGGCCGTGTGTCCCTATTGCAAAAGTCACACAGCCTAGGGCCATGTCACACAGCCTGGCCATACGGCCATGTAACCTCTGTTTTCAAATTTGTGACTTTTTCCTAATCTTTCCAAATTGTTTCGAATTAGTCTTGAATTTCTCCTAAGTTCTTTTTAGGGCCTCAAGTGCTTGATTTAGGGAGTGTATGCATGTGAATGAATGGTTTATGATATTTTTAATATGTTGAATGATATTACATTTAAATGTTTCTGATTGTATGGTAATGCTATGTAACTCTAATTCGATGATGGAAAAGGGTCAGGGGTGTTCCATTTAATTGTATCAGAGCTACGGTTTAGTCGATTCTAGGACTAATGTAGTAGAGTAGAGTTTAGTATATACATGCCACATATACCCTGTGATTGTGTGATGCTTTTGATCCGTTCTAATATTTTATTTTCTTATAGGTTTAAGATGTCAGCTGAATCGAACCGGGTTGTGGTTAATGAAGTTGAAAATAATGTTAAAGCTTCGAATCCTGAACCAAGTAATAGTGCATCTATTCTAGAGTCCTTTGGTGATGAAATGAACAAAGTGTTCCTTGGAATGATGAACCAGTGGTTCAATGAATTTAAGTAATCAAATCTTGTAACTCCGCTACCTCCACCCCTACTATGCCTCATCCGACACCCCTAGGTCCTCAAAATCCTGTACCTATAACAGTTACCCGAGCATCAGTGGATAAAATTGAAAATATGGAGAGGAAGAATTTAGAGGCAAAGAAGATGATGATCCTGCAAAAGCCGAGTATTGGTTAATGAATAGAAAGAGAGTTTTCGCAGAATTGATAAGCACTCTTGAAGATTGTTTGAGATGTGTTGTGTCGTTACTAAAAGATGAATCGTATTTATGGTAAGATACTTTGAGCACAATGACATCGAATGATCGTATTAATTGGGATTTCTTTCAGACTGAATTCAAGAAGAAGTATGTTAGTCGGATGTTAACTGACAAGAAAAAGAAAGACTTGATACGAGTATGAAAGGGAATTTGTGCAGTTATGCAAGTATGCTCATAATATAGTATCAAATGAGAGAGAACTGTGTATTAGATTTGAGGATGGGTTGAATGATGATATCCATATGTATGTGGCAACACTAAAGTTAAAGGGAATTTGTAAAACTTTTAGAACGGGCTCAAAAAATTGAAGAAATTTGCAAAAGTAAATGATAGTCAGATTCAAAATTTTGATATTTTAACAAAAAAGGGACGTTCAAGCCTGCTCAAATGTCTCCATCAAAGAAATTTAGAAATGACTCAAGTCAATCAGCTGCCCCTTCAGAGCTCACTGGTAGATAGAAACTAAGGCAAATCAATTTCCAGTCTGTTAATTCTCTAGCGACTAGTGTTTGTTGTAACACCCTAAACCCGGCCTAGACATTATGGTCGGATCTGATGTGTCACATCAAAGTGTCACTCGAAAATTTGAACTCGTTGGTAGATTTCCTTTTTCTTTTTCTAAGTTGAAGATAAACCCCTTTTTATTATTAATTAGCAAATCAATTAGTCGAAATGTCTGTCTTGTTATATGATATTAATTTAATCAATTAGTCTAAAATTGCGAAAGCTTTTTGAATTCTATAGTTTAAAACTCGTGTGTTTGAAAACGGTAATTATTTTAAAATTCATTTTCTCCTAAACTAGCAATTTAAAATATTAAAGTAAAAGCCCAATTAAAAATTTACACCAACTTAAAGGCCCTATTACAAAAACAAAACCCAACTTATTATTTAAATCAAAATAAAAAAAATATGAAAAACAGTGATTGTGTGGCCATCTCCGAGTCCATTGTAGCACCGAATCGCCTATGGCTGGGGATTACCTGCACAGTTAAAGGAGAGGGTGAGTTTACAAAACTCAGTGTGTAATCCCCTTCTAGACAATCACTATGCAAGATGCAGAATTAGTCTGGGCCTAAGCCCTGTACAGTATCAGTACAGTGTGGGCCTTAGCCTATTACAGTAACAGTGTGTGAGCCTTAGCCCAATACAGTAACAGTGTGGGCCTTAGCCCAATACAGTAATCAGTACAATGCAGTAATGCAACCCATCCCAATCCAGCCAACACACCACTTCGTACCACCAACACACCATGTGGGGATAAAATCGACCCACCCAGCCAACACACCAATATCCCAGCAAAGCTACCAGTAATAACGACACAGCAAAACTGCTAGTAACAGTAACGCAGAAAAGTCGCGATAAATAAAGATATGTGGCAAAGCCACCAAGATCGATGTGCTTCCCTATATTAGAATCTCAACCCCATGCAGTATGTCATGTTATAAATCAAACGTGTATGCAGTATGTTAAACTCAGTAACAGTCACATAATAACATAGAGCAAATCGATCATACACTCATTTGAACTCCTAGGAGTATAATAGCCATTTTACCCTATGGGGGTATTTCGGTCATTTTACCTTTTAGGGGTATTTCGGTCATTTTACCTTTCACGGGTATTTCGGTCATTTTACCCTTTGAGGGTATTTCGGTCAGTTCACCCTTTGAGGGTATTTTGGTCATTTTACCCTTCGAGGGTATTTCGGTTATTTTACCCTTCGAGGGTATTTCGGTCATTTTACCCTTCGAGGGTATTTCGGTCATTTTACCCTTTGAGGGTATTTCAGTCATTTTGCCCATGAATCGCAAGTTGGGCTTACCACTTGAGCGTTCGCACGCCCGTATGGTCTCAAACGCCATGTTTACGGCTTTTCGGCTTTTCACCAATCTACAGTTGTAGTGGGGTGATTACACACCTGTTTGTGAAAACGCATAAAGATCCACGAACACCCAAAATCTGCATCCAAACACGTTTTCTATTAGTCGCTAAACAAAAAGGGGTAATATCCTTCTTTTGCAACCTTAACCAGAATTGAACTAATACTTGCCTTGACTGACAAAAGTGGCTTAGCCCACTTATACCACCGACGAAGGTTGACAAAAATCTTCTTGACAGATATCTACATCACAACGGACTTCATTAAACCGTATCACATAATCATGTGATTTGAAACCACAAATGGTAACTTACAGACCCAAAGAAAGAACTCAGCCTTTACATTGGAATACTAAACTATATACTTACCTATGTTCATGTGACGACAGGAAGGTTTCGACGACTTAAAAACACTTGAATATTCCTTCCCTCCATGAGGAACTCGAATTGTCAAAGAATGGAATGGAGACAATCGGCTGAACCACAATCAATAAGGGAAAATGAAATATATCTCGATCACAAAGTTAAATAATAAGAGATAGAAATCAAAGACAGAGTGAGACGGACATTCGGCCAAAGAAATAGAAGAGAAGAGAAAAGTGATTTAGCACGGCAAAAAAAAGAAGAGGGAAGAGAAAAGGGATTCAAAAAAGATCGAATTCGGCTACAACAAACAAAAATGGAAGAAAAAGAAATTAAGGTAAAGAGAAGAAAATGAAAAAAATGAGCAAACCTGAGAGTAACTTCGAGAACTTGGCAAAATTTGACATCGAAACTAAAATGTGAAACCCAAAACTCATAGAAATCAAAGCAGACTGAGAGAAAAACTCAAAAATAAACCAAAATTGATAACCTTAAGTGAAAAATGATCAAATTCGGCACAAACACCTTCCCCCAGCCGAATTCTCAATGCTTGACTTACCCCAAACGGCACAACACTCCTCACAAAACAACTCCTTGATTTTGTCCTAAAATCTCTCCCTTTATCCCTCCTGGATTCACTCCACCCAATCACAGTCCCACTATTCTCTCCATGATTCACTTCTCTATTCAAATTCCACGGCATTTCAGTCAAACTCCACCACCTCACTGCACAAGTGGTAAAAATAAACACTCCATAGTGCAACACAGGACTCAAACCTCAAACCTTAAGAGTACTTCAAACGCCACCTACCACTGGACCAATAGGCTCTTTTGTCATAGAACAAGCACTAATATTTATAAAGCCTATGTTCCAGTGTCCAGATTCAATTTCGAGCAAAACTAAAAATTCTACAAATGCCAAGACTTGAACCCAGGCTTCTCAAACACTCCCAAGCACACCCAAAACACTTAGCCAATAAAGCAACCAAGAAATTTTTACGAAAACATACAAAAATTAGAGACTTGAATTTTGGGGCGTTACATATGAAGTGTAAGAAATGTTGAGAGAAATGTTCCTGTTTGTGATGAATGCAACAAAAGACATTTTGGTGAATGTCGATCAAAGTTGGGAACTTGTTTTCATTGTGGATCTACTAACAATTTCCTTTGTGATTGTTTGAAAAAGCAAAATGATTTTGGCAATCAATCAAACAAGCCTGAAGCAACTTCACAAAGAGGTAGATGATCTGGAAGTGGTAGGAACACTACTCCCGGTCAAGGGAAGAATAGGGAGATGAATGAACGGTCTGAAGCGAGAACACCAGCTAAAGCCTATGCAAGGAAGCTACTGCCCCAACCGTTATTGCGGGTACTTTTTCTCTCTTTGATATTAATGTATATGCATTGATTGATCCTGGATCAACTCACTTGTATATATGCACTGCATTAGTAAACAAAAAGAAATTACCTGTTGAGTTCACTGAATATACTGTAAAAGTTACGAATGCACTGGGTCAGTGTGTTTTAGTTAATCAGATATGTAAATCATGTCCACTGAAAGTTAAGGGTTATGATTTTCCCTCTAGTTTAATGTTGTTACCTTTTGATGATTTTGATATCATTCTAGGAATGGATTGGTTGTCTAAGCATGATGCAATAGTGAGTTGCCAAAGGAAGCAAGTTACTTTGAAGCGTCTGAATGGTGAATTTATTTGTGTTAGGAAAGATAGGTTGATTGTATATCAAATGTAATTTCAGCACTGTCAGCTTAAAAATTGATTAGAAAGGGATGCGAAGCTTATTTAGCTTACGTTCTTGATTCGAAGGTGACTGAGTCAAAATTTGATTAAGTACTTATAGTCAAGGATTATGCTAATGTTTTTCCTGAAGAATTTCTTGGGTTTCCACCAACTTGAGAAGTAGAATTTGTGATCGAACTTCTGCCTGCAACAACTCCAATTTCGATAACATCGTACAAGATGCCCCTACAAAACTAAAAGAGTTAAAAGTGCAGTTGTAAGAGTTGTTAGATCACGGATTTATTCGATCGAGTGTGTCACCTTGGGGTGCTCCAATTTTGTTTGTGAAGAAGAAAGATAAGTCAATGAGACTACGTATAGATTATCGAAAGTTGAAGTCCCAAAAAAGTATCTACGATTATTGAATGGAAAATTTTGAAGAATGTTTCTAAAGTCTGAAGTTTCTTGGGATTCGTCGGATACTATTGGCAATTCGTTAAAAACTTCTCAATCATTGCTTCACCAATGACTAGGTTATTATAGAAAAACATTGAATTTTTTTGGTCTAATAAATGTCAACAGAGTTTTGATTAGTTGAAAAACATGTTAATCGAAGCTCCAGTATTGACTCAGCCTGAGTCTGGGACGGCATATGTTGTCTACAGTTATGCGTCTCTCAATGGTTTGGGTTGTATGTGTTAATGAAGTCAAGGAAAGTAGTAGCTTATACTTCTCAATAGTGAAAGCCGCATGAGAAGAATTATCCTACACACGATCTTGAGCTAGTCGTGATTGTCTTCACTTTAAAGATATGGAGGCATTATTTATATAGCGAGAAATGTCACGTTTATACTGATAATAAAAGTTTAGAGAATTTAATGACCTAGAAGGAACTGAATCTGAGACAGCGACATTGGTTAGAGCTATTGAAAGATTATGATTTGGTTATTGATTACCATCTAGAAAAGGCTAATGTGGTTGCGGATGCACTCAGTAGAAAGTCATCATTGTTTGCACTTCGAGCGTTGAATGCTCATTTGGCTTTGAATGCTGATGGTTTTGTATTGGTGGAACTAAAGACTAAACCCTTGTTTCTACAACGAATTCGGGAATTGCAAAGTGATGATGGCACATTATTGGTGATAATGAAACGAAACTTGGTTCAAGATAATTTGACTGCTGAATATAGTATTGGTGATTGTGGTACAGTTCTTTACTATGAAAGAATTTGTGTTCCAGATAGATTAGATTTAAAACATGATATTCTATCAGAGGCTCACAGTAGTACCTATTCTATTCATCCAAGTAGCATGAAAACGTATTGGGATTTGAAATTGATTTACTGGTGGCCGTGTATAAAATGTGAGATTTGTGAGTTCATAGCCAAATGTTTGATTTGTCAACAGGTAAAAGTAGAGCATCAGGTGTCGTCGGGATTATTACAACCCATTATGATTCATGAATGGAAGTGAGAGCGAGTCATGATGGATTTTGTATCTGGTTTGCCTGTAACTCTAAAAAAGGAAGACTCGATCTAGGTGATTGTTGACTGATTGACTAAGTCGGCCTATTTTATTCCAGTCAGAATAGATTACTCAGTTGAGAGGTTAGTAGAATTGTATGTGTCAAAGATTGTGAGGTTGCACGTAGTTCCAACATCTATAATTTCTAATCATGATCCACGGTTTACATCGAGATTTTGGAGTAAACTTCGCGAAACTTTGGGCACTAAACTCAATTTGAGTATCCTAAGACGGTCAGATAATCAGAATGAGTAATACATATTTTGAAGGACATGGTACAATGTTGTATACTCGAGTTCAAGGGTAGCTGGGAAAAATATCTACCTGTAGATGAGTTCGTTTGTAATAACAATTATCATTCCAGTATCAAAATGGCACCGTTTCAAGCTTTATACGGAATAAAATGTAAAACACCGTTGTATTGGTCTGAGTTAAGGAATCCAAGATGGTAGGGATTGATTTGATTTGAAAAACTGAAGACAAAGTTCAAATTATTTGAGATTGTTTGAAAGTTACATCTAATTGACAGAAGTTGTATGCGGATTTGAAAAGAATATACATATAATTTGTTGTTGGCGATCGAGTATTTTTAAGAGTTTCTCCGTAGAAGAAAGTGCTACGATTCGACAAGAAAGGAAAGCTGAGTTCGAGATTTATCGGGTCGTATAAGATTACCAAAAGAATTGGTTTTGTAGCTTATGGATTAGCTTTACCTTCTAAACTCGAGAAAATTCATAACGTGTTCCATATTTTAATGCTGAGACGGTACAAATCTAGTCTTTCACACGTGATTCCTTATAGTTAGATTGAATTACAGCCAGATTTGATGTATTTTGAAGAACTAGTGAAAATTTTGGCTTGGGAAGTCAAATAACTTCGGAATAAATGAGTACCGTTGGTGAAAATTTTATGGCATCGACATGGTACTGAGGAGGCTACCTAGGAAACTGAGGAATTGATGAAATTACAATATCCAAATATATTTTCAGGTAACAATTTCGAGGACGAAATTTCCTACGATGGGGGTAGTTGTAACGACCCGTCTTTTAGTGGTGACGAAATAGTGGTTTCGAGACCCCAAATTTTTTTTGTGTCAGCTCATAAATCTTATTTATAGAATATTTATAGTCATTAAGGTCGTATTAAGGTTTGATTAAGAAATTTTAATGTTTAGTTAGCTAATTAAAGAAAAAGGACTAAATTGAAAAACATTAAAAAATGTGTTAATTATTGCATTTGGACGATTTAATAGTTTAACTTATATGAGGAAGGACTTATATGGTAATTAGACCATCACTATATATGTACTAGACGATAATGGGTAGTAATTAGCTGAAATGAAGTTTTTATTGAGGGACAAAAAGGTAAATTAATAAATGTAACTTAAGAAAAATGATAAAAATAATGCTATCATCTTCCTTGGTGCATTGTTTCACTGAAATTAAAAGAAAACACTATTGTTGAGGAGCTTTGGGTTCGTCTAGCTCAATTCTTTTGCATCTAAGCTTGTTTTAATTCTATTTCTTGTAATTTTTATGTTTTTGAGCTCGTTGCAACTAGGTCTAGCTAACCCATACCTTTGTTTTTGAATCTATTAAAAATTTTAGAAGTTTCCATTGATTAATCTTGAATTGTTTTATGATAACTATGTGTTTGTTAGATTTTAGTTGTTTTGTGAAGTGATAATTGTTAGATTTTGATTTAAGGATTAAATTGTTAAAATGTCAAAATTTAAAGGTTTGATAGTGAATTTGATGTATAATAGGGACTGTTAAAGAGCCTAGAATATTTGGTTGTAATTTGGTTCATATAAAATGGTAAAATTTGATAAAAATCGGGTTAGAGGACTAAATTTGTAACAACCCTTACCCGAGACCATTGCCGGAGTCGAGCACGAGGCGTTACCTAACTTAACTTACTAGTTCGAAGCATAAAAAATTGCTTTTAAAATTAATTCACTCATGTTCAATCAATATGTCCCTAAAAAGGCCTTCGAGACCCTAAAATATGCAACAAAAATGGTTCGAGTCCAAACCGGGAACATTAAAAATTTTCTGAATACTTAAACAAATCAAAATAATTTATTTCACTATTCACAATAAAACTATCCACTTGCGCGATAGACACTAATTTAATTATAACTCGAGTTGAGAAACTCAAAATTTAGATCCGTAAATTTTCCCTGAAACTAGACTCATAAATATTCTTATTATAAATTTTATAGAATTTTTTGGTTTACCAATTAGTACAGTTTATTCTTTAATATTTTCCCTATTTCACTATTTGACAGCTCCGACCCCTCTTCACTAAAACTAAATTATCTCATTATACAAAATTCAGATAAGGTTTTTGTTTATTTCCCATGAAAATAAACTCACTAAGGAATCTAGACATATAAATTATGACTCATAATTATTTCTATACAATTTTCAATGGTTTCCTAAAGTCAGAATAGGGGACTTCAAAAACCATTCTAACCCTGTCTCACTAAAATTCAAATATTACAAAATATAAAATTCCTTTGCCTACACCATTTCTTTCA
Organism: Gossypium raimondii; assembly: GCF_025698545.1. Lineage (NCBI taxonomy): Eukaryota > Viridiplantae > Streptophyta > Magnoliopsida > Malvales > Malvaceae > Gossypium > Gossypium raimondii. The sequence goes on along the minus strand of NC_068576.1, from coordinate 23,371,821 downwards.
TGTGAAAAATAGACTCGATAAGATTTAAATCTATATCTCATGTACTCTCTAATTCCATTTATACTATTTTTGGTGATTTTTCAAAATCACGTCAATGCTGCTGTTCAAAAACTGTTCCATTGCAAATTTTTACTCTTTTATAATTTCTTTGTATTAACTATCATTTAGGCATACATAACACCAAAACATGTTCTTAAATAGTCATTTCAATAGATAATCATTATTTAGTATTTACATACTATACATTAGCCATATTATAAGGACACACAAAATGACTAAGTCCTTATACATGTCATAACTTAAAACGTTTCGAATCACAAAATATCGAGATGGCCTGTTGATAGTGTGAAACGATCTCCGACTTCCTTATCATCCCTGAATTGGCATGGAAATACTATAAAATGAAGGAAAATAAAGGAAGTAAGCATAAAGCTTAGTAAGTTTACAAGCAAATAAATAACAACATTTATCATAAATAATTATACTCATAAATTATCATCAAGTATCATGATCTTTACTTTCTTCTTTACTTACTCTTTTACTTGTTTACTTACTTGCTTATTTAAATAACTTAGGATTATAACTTATTCCTCCCTTGCTGAAATTTCTTTCTCAACTGATAACTGAGATATTCTTTATAACATCCCGAAATAGGGCCTAAACGGAACAGTGGTTGCGAAGCCACGAATCTGAGATAGAAAAGTTTATTGTGATTATTTTTTTATGATTTAACGATTGATTGGATGCATGTGTTAGAATACCGATAAGAAATTTCAGCGATTGCATGTCTGAATTGCATATTAGGGTTTAATTGCAAAAATGGGTAAATGTGAGTTTAGATGATAAAGGATTTAATAGAAGTGCATAATTGAAGTAGAGGTCCTTAAATGGTAATTAGACAATTAGATTTTCATGGGAAAAAATGGGCATGCATAGATAAAGATAAGTAAAGTTTTAATGAAGGTCATTTTAGTCATTTGGTAATAAATAGAATTAAAAGGGAAAAAGATGGCAAAATGTGCTCATCTTCTTCCATAACGGCCGAAATTTCAAGGGACTCCATAGCTAGGGTTTCTTCACTTTCTCAAGCTCATACTAAGTGCATCCAAGCCCAGTTTTTAATGTCTTTTATGTTTTTAGAGTCCTTGTAGCTCGGTTTAGCTTATTCTACTATTAATTCATGTTAGGGTTCATATTTGGAAAAATACCCATAGGTGAAATGTGTTTATTTTGATGTTTTATTGTAGAATATGAAGTTTGAAATTATGTTAAACAACTTTTGCTAGGCGATTTTAAGTGAGAACGAGTAAAACGACATAATCGGTAAAAATACCTAATGTTCATAAGTAAATGTTAGAGTGGGAATTTGATGTTGCCAAAGAAGGGAAAGATGTTCAACATATCCTAAAAAAAAGAATATGGGATGAAGTTTAATTTCCGAGCTTTGGGGCAAAAGTGTAAATATGCAAAAGTTTATGTACAAAATCGTAATTTTGCCAAAGTTCAAGTCAAGGATTGTTTTGATGAATGTGAGTATTAAATAAGCTAAATTTTCTATTATAGATAAAGAGGAACGAAATCCGGAGTTAGACTGGGGAAATAAAAAGGTTGAGGACTAAGTTGCTAAATTTGATCATATTTTGTACCAAGTATCGTCAAGCCAATTCAGGGATCGTAAGGGCATCGGAGATCATTTCACACTATCAACAAACCATCTCGGTATTTTGTGATTCGAAACGTTTTAAGTTATGGCATGTATAAGGACTTAGTCATTTTGTGTGTGTCCTTATGATATGGCTAATGAATAGTATTTAAATACTAAATAATGATTAGCTATTGAAATGACTATTTAAGAACATGTTTTGGTGTTATGTATGCCTAAATGACAACTAATACAAAAAAATTATAAAAGAGTAAATATTTGCAATAGAATAGTTTTTGGACAAGAAGATTGAAGTGATTTTGAAAAATCGCCAAAAATAGTAGAAATGGAATTAGAGAGTGAATGAGATATATATTTAAATCTTATCGAGTCTATTTTCACATGAAAGAAATGATGTAGGAAAATAAATTTTATATTTTGTAATATTTGAATTTTAGTGAGATAGGGTAAGAATGGTTTTTGAAGTCTCTTGCTCGACTTTAGGAAATCATTAAAATTGTACAGAAAGAATTATGAGTCATAATTTATATGTCTAGATTCCTTAGTGAGTATATTTTCAGGAGAAACAAACATAAATCTTATCTCAATTCGTACAATGAAATAATTAATTTTTAGTGAAGAGGGTTGGAGCTGTCAAATAGTGAAATAGGGAAAATTTAAAGAATAAACTCTACTAATTAGCTAAACCAAAAATTCTAAAAATTTTATAATAAGAAGATATATGAGTCTAGTTTTAGGGAAAATTTACGGATCTAAATTTCAAGTTTGATAACTCAATTTATAATTAAATTAGTGACTGTAATGCAAGTGGACAGTTTTATTGTGAATAGTAAAATAAATTATTTTGATTTGTTTCAGTATTCGGAAAATTTTTAATGTTCCCGGTTTGGACCCAAGCCATTTTTGTTGCATGTTTTAGGGTCTCGAAGGCTTTTTTAGGGACATATTGATTGAACATGAGTGAATTAATTTGAAAAGCTAATTTTTATGCTTTGAACTAGTAAGTTAAGTCAGGTAACGCCTCGTGGTCGACTCCAGCAACGGTCTCGGGTAAGGGGTGTTACATTCTTAACCCTTATAACTCACCTAATCTATTTATCATGCTTTTACCTGAACTTTCATGTAACATAGTCTATTTACTAGCCTGTTGAACCACTTGGAATACTAGGGATACTCGGGTCTCCTGTTTGATACTAACATGCCAAAGCCATGTCCCAAGCATGGTCTTACATGGGATCTAATTCCCCGAATGTCATGACATTTGTATCCGCTACATTCCTAATGTTTCAACGGGACTTTTTTACACTGATTCTCTATCATCTCATACTTGAGTTAACATTAAATAATTTCATGAAATAAGTACATAATTGCTCGAAAATAACAATCTTAATAATATTTATTGAAATATTGCTTTTTTTTACCGTAAACTTACCTCGATACAAAATACGATAAAATCTAGCAACTTAGTCCTCAACCTTTTTCTTTCCCCGGTCTAACTCTGGATTTCGTTCCTCTTGATTTATAATAGCAAATTTAGCTTAATTAATGCTGACGTTCATCAAAACAGTCATTGACCTGAGCTTTGGCAAAATTATGATTTTGCCCCTAAACTTTTGCATATTTACACTTTTTCCCCAAGCTCAGAAATTAAACTTCATCCCTTATTCTTATGTTTTATGACATGCTGAACATCTTTCCCTTTTATGGCAACATCAAATTCTCACTCTAACATTTACTTATGAACATTAGGTATTTTTACCGATTATGTCGTTTTACTCGTTTTCACTTAAAAATGCCTAGCAAAAGTTGTTTCACATAATTTCAAACTTCATATTCTGCCATAAAACACCAAAATAAACACATTTCAGCTATGGGTATTTTTCCAAATATGAACCCTAACATGAATTAATGGTAGAATAAACTAAACTGAGCTACAAGGACTCCAAAAACATAAAAAAAAACATTAAAAATAGGGCTTGGATGCAGTTAATATAAGCTTGAGAAAGTGAAGAAACCTTAGCTATTGTGTCCCTTGAAGTTTCAGCCCTATGGAAGAAGATGAGCACACTTTGCCATCTATTTCCCTTTTAATTCTTTTTATTACCAAATGACTAGAATGCCCTTTATTAAAAGTTTAGTTATTTTTATCTACATATGCCCATTTTTTTCCATGAAAATTTAATGGTCTAATTACCATTTAAGGACCTCTACTTCAATTATGCACTTTTATCTAATCATTTATCATCTAAAGCTCACATTTACCCGCTTTTGCAATTAAACCCTAATATGCAATTCAGACATGCAATCGTTGAAATTTCTTATCGGTATTCTAACACATGCATCCAATCAATCAATAAATCATAAAAATTAATCACAATAAACTTTTCTATCTCTGATTCATGGTTTCGTAACCACTATTTTATTTAGGCCCTATTTCAGGATGTTACATTTCTCCCCCTTTAGGGATTTTTGTCCTCGAAAATCTTACCTGTGAAGAGATTTGGGTATTGTTTTCGCATAGCCTCTTCGGGCTCCCATGTGGCCTCGTCTATCCCATGCCTATTCCATAATACTTTCACAAGTGCAATACTTTTGTTCCTTAGTTGCTTGACCTCTCGAGCTAGAATCTTTACCGGTTCTTCATCGTAAGTCATGTCTGGCTGAATCTCAACCTCTGTCGGAGAAATCACATGTGACGGATCTGAGTGATAACGGCATAACATAGACACATGGAACACATCATGAATCTTCTCTAACTCAGTCGGCAAAGCTAACCGATATGCTAAGGGCTCAACTCTTTCAGTCACCTCGAACGGTCCAATAAAATGTGGACTTAGTTTGCCTTTCTTGCCAAATATGAGAACTTTCTTCCACGGGGATACTTTCAAAAATACCCTGTCACTACCCTGAAACTCAATCTCTTTTCTTTTCAAATCTGCATAGGATTTCTATCTATCTAAAGCTGCTTTCAAGCAATCTGTAATAACTTTTACTTTCTCTTCTATTTCTTTAACTAGATCAACCCCGTAAATCTGATTTTCCTTAAGCTCTGTCCAATACAAAGGCTTACAACACTTACGTTCATACAAAGCTTTATAAGGTGCCATCTTCAAACTCGACTGATAACTATTATTATAGGCAAACTCTACCAACGACAAATATTTCTTCCAACTACCTTGAAATTCTAAAACACAACATCTGAGCATATGTTCAAGTATTTGAATAACTCTCTCTGACTGACCATCGGTCTGAGGATGGAAAGTTGTACAAAAACTTAATTTTGTGCCCAAAGCTTCCTGCAATTTCTTCCAAAATCGCGAAGTAAATCTCGGATCTCTATCTAAGATAATCGATAACGGTACTCCATGTAGTCTGACTATCTCTGAAATATACAACTCGGCCAACTTGTCACGTGAATAATCCATACGAACTGGGATAAAATGAGCTGTCTTCGTTAGCTTATCAATCACAACCCATACTACATCTTTCTTTCTCGGTGTCAACGGCAACCCTGTCACAAAATCCATGGTAACTCAGTCCCATTTCCACTTAGGAACTAACATAGGCTGCAATAAACCTTTCAGCCTTTACCTGCTGATAGATCAAGCATCTAGAAATAAATTCTAAAATATCTCTTTTCATTCCTGCCCACCAATACATTTTCTTCAAATCATTATACATCTTTGTACTACCTGGGTGAATAGACAAAGAACTGCTATGTGCTTCCTATAAGATCTTCTGAATAAGCTCATCAATCTTCGGTACATATATCCAATTTCTGAACATCAAATAACCATAATAACTGATCTGAAAATCAGACTCAACTTCTAACTCGCACTGAGCTCTTTTAGCTTGCAACTCACTGTCCTCTTTCTGAGATTTACAGATTTCTTCAAGAAACATCGGTTTACCTCTCAACTCAACTAAAATAGAATCGTCATTTGATAAAGCCAAACTAGTATTCAAAGCTCTCAATGTAAATAAATACTTTCTACTCAAGGCATCAGCAACAACGTTTGCCTTACCCGGGTGATAATAGATCACTAGCTCATAATATTTAATCAACTCTAGCCATCTTCTTTTCCTCAAGTTCATATCTTTCTGAGTCATCAAGTATCTCAAACTTTTATGGTCAGTGAATATTTGGAACTTCTCACCGTACAAGTGATGTCTCCAGATCTTCAACACAAATACAATGGCAGCTAGCTCTAAATCATGTGTCAGGTAGTTTTTCTCATTTGACTTTAACTGTCTGGAAGCATCTGCTATTACTTTACCTTCCTGCATAAGTACACAACCCAATACATTCAAGGATGCATCACTGTAAATCAGAAATTCTTTACCCGGTTCTGGCTATACTAAAACAGGAGCTTCAGTCAACAACGTCTTTAACTTGTCAAAACTCTGCTGACAATTCTCATTCCATTCAAACTTGACATCTTTTTGCAACAACCTCGTCAACAGGGTAGCTATCATGAAAAATCCCTCTACAAATCGTCTGTAATAACCAACTAATCCAAGAAAACTTCTAACCTCTGACACATTTCTAGGTGGTTTCCACTCAATAATTAATGAAATTTTACTCGAATCAACTTTAATACCTCACCTGAGACAATGTGTCTAAGGAATCCGACTTCTTGAAACCAGAACTCGCTTTTGCTAAACTTGGCATACAACTGATTATCTCTCAAAATCTGTAAAACTGTTCTCAAATGTTCGGCATGTTTAATCTCATTAGGAGAATAAATCAGAATATCACCAACAAACTTGTCTAAGTACGATCGAAAGATTCGGTTCATTAAATCCATGAATATGGAAGAGCATTATTCAAGCCAAATGGCATCACAAGAAACTCATGTGACCATACCAAGTTCGGAGAGCAGTCTTCTAAACATCTGACTCTTTAACCCGCAACTGATAGTAACCAGATCTCAGATATATCTTGGAGAACATAGTGGCTCCCTTCAATTGGTCAAACAAATCATAAATTCTAGGCAGTGGATATTTATTTTTTATTGTTACGTTGTTAAGCTACCGATAATATATACACAACCTCATCGAACCGTCTTTCTTTTTCACAAAAAGCACTGGTGCGCCCCACGAAGAACAACTAGTCCTTACAAAACCTTTATCAGTTAATTCCTACAACTGAGCTTTTAATTTTTTCAATTCCAACGAGGCCATTCTATAAGAAGCAATAGAAATGGGAGTGGTACCTGGAACCAACTCAATACCTAACTCAACTTCTCTAATAGGAGGCAAACCTGGCAATTCTTCCAGAAACACGTCAAAAAATTCACAAACTACTGCCATTGATTCAATTTTCTACTCTGGATCTTTAATATTCAATACAAAATCAAGATAAGCTTCATACCTTTTTCTCAAACATTTTTTAGCAAACATAACAGAAGCAACAGAACTATCTGACTCATCTGAATTAACTCGGATAATATCACCATTTTTGTATTTCAACTTAATGTATTTCTTTCCGCAATTTACTATCACATCATGGGCAGTTAACCAATCCATACCAAGAATCACATCAAACTCATCAAATGACAATAGCATGAGATTGGCCAGAAAACAGTGACCTTTCATCATCAAAGGGCAATTTTTACACACTTTGTCTACTAACACATGCTGACCTAATGGATTCAATACTTTAATCACAAATTCGGTAGATTCTATAAGCATGTTCTTACTAGGCATCAATCTCATGCAAACATAGGTACTATCCACACTTGCGACTGTAATAGTCTGAGCTCTTGAACCCACAAATCTTCTACCTCTGTTTCGGCTAGGATACCCGGCTAAAAAATTCAATCTAATAGAGAACTCTCTAGGCCTCTTGGATGTAGACTGAAATGATCTGCTCCTGTGCCTTTTCTTCGTGTCTTGAATCTCAATTTTCAGCTTTACCCTTTTCTTTTTCTTTTAACAACTCCTCTGCCTTACAGGCTCTTTCAACTAGAACAACAAACTCTTTTATCTCTAGAACGCCAACTGACAGTCAGATATCATCATTGAGCCCATCCTCAAATCTTTTGCACATGGTAGCCTCTGTAGACACACACTCTCAAGCATAATTATTGAGTCTGACAAATTCATGTTCATACTCGGTTACAGTCATCTTACCCAGCTTTAACTTAAGAAACTCTTTTCTTTTCTGGTCAATAAACCTCTGATCGATATACTTTTTACGGAACTCCTCTTTAAAGAAATCCCAAGTAACTCTCTCACTCGGTACAACTGACACAAGAGTCTTCCACCAATGATAGGCCGAATCTCTAAGGAGTGAGACAACAGACTTCATGCATTCCTCAGGTGTACAGGATAACTCATCAAAGACTCTGATAGTATTCTCAAGCCAAAATTTTGCTCTCTCTGCATCATCATCTTTAGTAGCCCGAAACTCTTCAGCCCCTTGTTTTCTGATCTTCTCAATTGGTAGCCTTTCTCCTATAAATGTACTTGTGACTGGGGGAGCTACATGGGGGATCGGAGAATCATGAGGGGGTGGAGGTCTAACAGCCAGATTCGTACGAACAAACTCGGCAAACCATTCATTCATAGCTTGGAAGAAGGCTTTTCGAGCCCCTCCTCCCTGACTAACTGTAACGGGCCTTCGACTACTATATAGTGGCACCGTCCCTTTTGTAGGAGAAGGCGTATTACTCTCTACATCATCTACACCAGCTCATTCGGGATCCATAACTATAAAAGAAAAACATTTTAAAATCGTCAAGAGTCGTCACACTATCAAAATACAAGTATGGCATGTATAGCTAGACTCTTATTCATACTGAATATTCCAATAACAAACTAAACTCTCGCTCTGATACCAATAAATGTAACACCCCTTACTCGAGACCATTACCGGAGTCTAGCATGAGGTGTTACCTAACTTAAATTATTAGTTCGTAGCATAAAAATTTGCTTTTAAAATTAATTCGCTCATGTTAAATCAATATGTCCCTAAAGAGGCCTTTGAGACCCTAAAACATGCAACGGAAATGGTTCGGGTCCAAACCGAAAGCATTAAAAACTTTTCGAATACTTAAACAAATCAAAATAATTTATTTCACTATTCATAATAAAATTGTCCACTTGCGCGACAGTCACTAATTTAATTATAAATCGAGTTACGAAACTAGAAATTTAGATCTGTAAATTTTCTCTGAAACTAGACTCATATATCTTATTATAATAAAATTTTTAGAATTTTTTGGTTTAGCTAATTAGTATAGTTTATTCTTTAAATTTCCCCTGTTTCCCTATTCGACAGCTCCGACCCCTCTTTACTAAAAATTAATTATCTAATTGAACAGAATTCAGATAAGGTTTCTGTTTGTTTCTCTTAAAAATAAACTCACTAAGGAATCTAGAAATATAAATTATGACTCATAATTCTTTCTGTACAATTTTTAATGATTTCCTAAATTCAGAATATGGGACTTCAAAAACCATTCTAACCCTATCTCACTAAATTTCAAATATTACAAAATATAAAATTCCTTTGCCTACATCGTCTCTTCCATGTGAAAATAGAGTCGATAAGCTTTAAATCTATATCTCATTCTCTCTTTAAATTCATTTGTACTAGTTTTGGTCTTTTTTCAAAATCACCTCAATGCTGCTGTCCAAAAACTATTCCATTGCAAATTTTTACTCTTTTATAATTTCTTTGTATTAACTATCATTTAGGCATACATAACACCAAAACATGTTCTTAAATAGTCATTTAAATAGCTAATCATTATTTATTATTTACATACTATTCATTAGCCATATCATAAGGACACACACAAAATGACTAAGTCCCTATACATGTTATAACTTAAAACGTTTCGAATCACAAAATACCGAGTTAGTCTGTTGATAGTGTGAAACGATCTCCGACTTCCTTATGATCCCTGAATTGGCTTGGCGTTACTATAAAAAGAAGGAAAATAAAGGAAGTAAGCATAAGGCTTAGTAATTTTACAAGCAAATAAATAACAACATTTATCATAAATAATTATACTCATAAATTATCATAAAGTATCATGATCTTTACTTTCTTCTTTACTTACTCTTTTACTTATTTACTTACTTGCTTACTTAAATAATTCATGATTATAACTTACTCCTCCCTCGCTGAAATTTCTTTCTCAACTGATAACTGAGATATTATTAACCCTTATAACTCACCTGAATCTATTTATCATGTTTTTACCTGAACTTTCATGTAACATAGTCTATTTACTAGCCCGTTGAACCACTTGGAATAGTAGAGATTCTCGGGTCTCCTGTCTGATACTAACATGCCAAATCCATGTCCCAGACATGGTCTTACATGGGATCTCATTCCCCTAATGTCATAACATTTGTATCCGATACATTCTTAATATTTCAACGAGACTTTCTTACACTGATTCTCTATCATCTCATACTTGAGGCAACATTAAATAATTTCATGAAATAAGTACATAATTGCTAAAAAATAACAACATTAATAATAATTATTGAAATATTACTTTTATTTACCGTAAACTTACCTCGATACAAGATACGATCAAATCTAACAACTTAGTCCTCAACCATTTTGTTTCCCCGGTCTAACTTCAGATTTCGTTCCTCCTGGTCTATAATAGCAAATTTAGCTTATTTAATACTCACATTCATCAAAACAGTCCTTGACTCGAACATTGGCAAAATTATGATTTTGCCCCTAAACTTTTGTATATATTAACACTTTTGTCGCCAAGCTCAGAAATTAAACTTCATCCCTTATTCTTATTTTTTATGACATGCTGAACATCTTTCCCTTCTATGGAAACATCAAATTCCCACTCTAACATTTACTTATGAACATTAGGTATTTTTACCGATTATGTCGTTTTACTCGTTTTCACTTAAAATCGCCGAGCAAAAGTTGTTTAACATAATTTCAAACTTCATATTCTGCCATAAAACATCAAAATAAACACATTTCACCTATGGGTATTTTTCCAAATATGAACCCTAACATGAATTAATGGTAGAATAAGCTAAACCGAGCTACGAGGACTCTAAAGACGTAAAGAAACATTAAAAACGGGGCTTGGATGCACTTACTATAAGCTTGAGAAAGTAGGGAAACCCTAGCTATGGTGTCCCTTGAAGTTTTGGCCCTATGTAAGAAGATGAGCACATTTTGCCATCTTTTTCCCTTTTAATTATTTTTATTACCAAATGACTAAAATGCCCTTCCTTAAAACTTTAGTTATTTTTATTTATGCATGTCCATTTTTATCCATGAAAATCTACTGGTCTAATTACCATGTAAGGACCTCAACTTCAATTATGCACTTCTATTAAACCCTTTATCATCTAAAGCTCATATTTACCCACTTTTGCAATTAAACCCTAATATGCAATTCAAACATGCAATCGCTGAAATTTCTTATCGGTATTCAAACACATGCATCCAATCAATCGGTAAATCATAAAAATTAATCATAATAAAATTTTCTATCTCATATTTGTTGTTTTGCAACCACTGTTTCGTTTAGACCTTATTTCGGGATGTTACAAAATTACATAAGTTATAACAATTTAGGAAAATATGTAATTAATGAAAAGTTAAGGGTCATAGGAATTAAATGGAATGTGAAATATATATGAGATTAGTGCATTGTATTTAATTATTATATAGATCAAAACTTGGATAAAAAAGACTAATCGGGGAGAAGGAAAAATAGTAGATTAGTCCCTGCATGTTGTTTGAAATAAATAGTAGGTAACTTCCTAGTCTTTCAATATGTCAATGAATTTCTACTTGTATTTTTACATTATATTTCTTTAATTAAATGTTTATAGTTAACTAATGACTAATTGCACATACATGCCCTTGTTTGTACTTTGGTACCCCTGATTACAGATACGTGCCTCTGATTGTAGTTCGGTGCCCCCGAATGCACTTTCGTGCCAGTATTTATACTCCGGTAACTCTAAATCAAATAATATATGAATTGTATTTTATTATTTTTAGATTAAAAGATATATTATGTCCTTACTAAGCTCTGTAAGCTTACCAGTTCTTGTGGATTATTTTGTAGCTCATCGTTGCTGACTTTGGAGGGATCATTCAACCAGCTCACACTATCCATCTAAGTTGGTAGTTTTTGTATCTCCTAGGGTAGTGGCAAGTATAAACTAATATAGAAGAATCTGTGGTTGAAATGTATAGGGTTTTTATAGTGGGGTTTGATGAATATGTAAAAGATAATTTGTTATGTTTGTGTCTTGATGTTTAAGTATGGTTGGTGGACTTATAATGTGTGATATGTAAGTCTTTTTGGTCACTTTTAGTAATTGATGTGTATGTCCCTTTGTTATGATGATGTTGGCTTAGAAATGGTCAATCTGTGGTATGTTTTAGTAAGTGGTTGAATTATGTTATGATGCTTGAAATGAGGAAATGTTGATTAGTTTTGGCATGTTATGTTTGGCTGTTAATTGTGGTTCCTTTGAATGGCATATTGGTTAGTTGAATTAGGATCTTGAAATGGCATTTTGATGTGTGCTTGAGTGATGTTTAGGTCATTTTTAAAGTGTTCTTAAATGGGCTGAAAGTTTATGCATGGTTTGGTTTGAGTTGGCTTGATTTTAGGTAAAATTTAGACTTATACGGCCTGAGACACGGGTGTGTGATTCAGCCATGTGAGGTGCAAGGCTTGGCGACACGTTTGTGTGTCATCTGATAGTTTCTTAGGGTACAAGTCGGTGAGTTACACAACCTAGGACGTAGCTTGACACTAGGGCGTGTGGGGCTATTAAGAGAGTTACACGGCTTGGCACACAGATGTGTGACACGACCGTGTGACCTTACTCAGAGAGTTACATGGGTGAGGACACAGCCGTGTGTCCCTATTTTGAAAGTCACACCACTGTGTGGCCCCTATTTTCAAATTTTGTGACTCTTTCCTAATCTTTCCAAATTTTGTGACTTTTCCTAATCACATAATCCATCGGTTATATTAGTAGATTTTGAAGATTTTGAGTCATGGTAATAATGGCATGTATAGGTGTCTTTGTTGGTGAAATTAGCCATTATGTGTGGCTTGTAAAAATGTTATTTTGGTTGATGAAATAGTTAATATGATATCATGTATATATGGTACTTTAAATGGTTGTTATCTTGGTATCTAGGTACCAAAGTGATGGTAGTGAAATGGTGATTATAATGGTATGATATGAAATGATGGTTGGTATGGAATGAGATAGTACATAAAGTTGTTAATGACTAGTTTTGGTAGTCTTGAATGTGTTTGGCAATTGGTAAATTTATTAAGGTAGATGATAGATGTGGAAATGGTCATAATGGTATTTGTTGTGCATGAGAATAGTATGTGAACATTACGGTAAATGTAGTATTTAAGTTGTTCAATTAGTTGATTGAATTATGGATAAATTTAGTAAGAGTTTTAATCAAGTTTGATTGTTGAGATTGAGGTGTCATTTTGGCATATTGGTTGAATGGTTAGTTACTATGATGATTTAGCTTGTATATGTATATGTTAGGTGTGTTTTGAATGCATGAATATAGGTACATTTGATTTGTGTTAGTGGCAAAACTTTGGGTGAGAAAAATGGCTTGGAAATGGCCTATTTTTCATCCACATGGCCAAAGACACGGGCATGTGTCTGAGCTGTGTGTGACACACGACCATGCAACACGGGCGTGTGTCTCTTGTAGCCTACAAATGGTTGCAAGTCAGGCAGTGACACGGCTTGGCACACGGACGTGTGGCTTGGCTGTGTGACCCAAGTTAGAGAGTTACACGGGCACAAACACGGGCTGGGACACCACCATGTCTCCTTACTTTGAATGCCCACACGGCTTGAGACACGGGCATGTATCTTAGTCGTGTGAGTCAAACGACCTGGCCACACGGTCGTGTGAACCCTGCAGTTTCAAAATTGCATCTTTTTTCAAAAAATCCTTTATGTTTCTGATTTAGTCCCAACTTGTTTCTAATATGTTTTTAAGGTATCGAGGGCTCGTATAACGGACTATATGCTTGAGTTTGAATAATATTGCTATGTTTTATGCTATGTTTTGTATATGTTGAATAAATGTTCGTTGTATGTTGTTAACTTCTGGTAATGCTCCGTAGCCCTAATCCGGCGACGGATACAGGCTAGGGGTGTTAAAACGGGTAATAGATCAATGATTCGATCTATACTCATAAAACTCCTAAGAATAAATCACAAATAAAATAAAGAATAAAAAATAAATTAGTAGTGTTAGAAATTAAATAAAATAAATAAATAAAAACCAAATTGTAAAAATAATTTCACAAAGAAAGATTACGGCCATAGTCCCCGGCAACAGTGCCAAAAACTTGTAATGGGGTTTATGCATCTCTACGTAGTCGTTCAAGTAATAAGTAAGTAAAGATGAGTTATTGTCTCCACAAGGACTGTATAAGTTTAACCAATTTAATTGCAAAATTATAATTAACAATTTGGTGTAAAAACTCAATAAATAGTGATGTTTAAATTTAATTGAATGCAAACAGTGATCCCTAATGCAATTTCATCTAGATGCAATTTAACTAAATGTATGAATGAAGGCTTTAGCAACTAAAACAATCAACATTTTTGGGCTAGGATAAATGTATTAATTAATTCAATTTATTTTTATCATGCTTAAGGTTGTTCAGAATTACTTCCATGGCAACTCGATCTCTTATGGGTTTGGAAACCAAATTAAGTCCTCTTGAATCTTTTCCTTAGTGAAATATACATGTTACTGATCATATTAGACTAAGGGTTTCTCAGAATTCATGCAAGGTCACAGGGACATTTACATTCGCAATAGTTTAATTACATAAACCTAAAAACCATGTAAGATAATAGAGCTAACTAAATATATTATGAACCTCAACTTAGTCGGGTTTAATGACCTAAATTGAGCATTTCACTTTTTAATTGTCGTCATCTCGTTAGGATCGCTCAGCTAATCTGAGTACACCCAATCACGTATGAATGATATATATCATGATATTAATTGAAAACATAATCGACTGAGGCACAAAACATGTTAACATGAATTAAATAAATCTTATTACATTAATATAATCATCCTAGCATATAGGAATTAAAACTTCATAGTTCATGTCAAAAACATAAAAATCAAAGAAAATATAGTTAAAATAGATAACAAGAGGAAAGAGTAAACTCTATTCAGTTTAGCAGCCTTTTGGATCTATTCTAACTGATTCAATTCAGCAGTCTTTCAGATCTATTTTGACTGATGTGCTCTTCTATTCTGCTCGACACTTCTTTTGCTAAGGAGTTCCTAAGGTGGTAGCCGGCTAAGGAGTGCTTTTGACAAAGATTTTGAGGCTAAATAATGGAAGAGGGATGAACAACTAAGCAAAGGAAAAAGGAAAAAAGAATTGAGATGAAAACTAGTGTGAGTGAGAGAGGAATGTTAAAGGCTGAGGGATGATCTTAGGAGTGAGGGATGGCAAGGTATATATAGATGAAGGTAAGGGTTTGAGTTTACTAAAAAAAAGTTTAAATTTCCTTCCTTCCCTCTCTCATGTGGCTGGCCATGCTTCAAGGAACAAGGGATGATCAAGTCTTCTCAATTTGAATTTCAAATTCAAGTTAAAAATAGTTGTAGAGTATACAATTTCAACAAAGAAGTTGTTGGGCTGAATTCTGATTATTTTCCAACTGTAAGGACCTTCAATTAATTATCCCAAAATATATTTTGGGTAGCCACCTTTAAGTGTCAAATTTAGACTCTTAGTTCCCCTTGTTCGACGGTTCTTCGGTCCAAAACTTAGTAAACATGTCCATCGTTCATCACCTTCTTTATTGGGTCAAGTAGTCAACCTCATGCCCCAAATTACATCGTCTTGTCGTCCACATGGATAACTTGTACTTGTCCCTATTTTTTTTATTTAAATCATGTCTCCAATGAACCTCCTACATAATGAAAAATACATACATTAATAACTTAACATGAATTAATATAAAATATGCATGAAAATCATGTAATTAAGCATAATTTTACAAACTTTCTAAATTCATGTCTAAAATTACTAATTAAGTAAAATTCACTTATTTCAATAATAATTACTTGAGATAAACACATTTATTAAGTAAAAAGGTGGTACAATATATAGAAAACCCCTATATAATTTTGAGTTTATGGCGACCTAGTCAACACTTAACCTTTATCATCCTTGTTGTATGTGTACCAAAAAATCAGCCTAAAAAGAGGAAAAAGATCATGGGAACATAAGATAATGGGTCTACCCTGAAGGAGGAGATACAAAACCCAAAAAATAAAAACTGAAAATAGGGGGTAAACAGTTGGAGAGTCATTTTTTGTAGGAGAAATCCCTTAAACAAAAATAGAGGGTACACGGTTGGAGAGTCATTTTTGGAAGGAGAAATCCCTTAGAAGAAAATAGAGGGTAGCGGTTGCTACAAGGATGGAGATGCAAAGGGGAAGACGAAGGCAGTTCCTCCTAGTCAACGAAAGACATTTCATAACCGGAGTTTTGGGATGGACTAGCGAAAGCTATCTTCCTGAGTTCTACCTTTGATTCTTTATTTTTTTTCTGTAATCTAATTTAAGAAAACGATGTTGATTACTATTTTGAATCTGGATTCTATTCACCAAACCATGAGCTAAATCTCATAGGGTTGGGATTACCTGATGAAACTTGTATTTTCATTATTAGCCACGACTTAGATTAGTTTTAATTTATTGTTTCATTCAATGGTATTCATGAATAGCGTGCTTGTAATCTCTAGACATAGGTGAATATGCAGCATGTTTATAAAATTAATCTAATTCTGACAAGGTTGGGTTCGTTAGATCGAAATTGAATGATACGAGCGAATACTAGAAAGAATACTCGTAGCAGACTCTAGACATAGAGCAGCGGTTTGTATAGAAAGGAGAAGAATAGTAGTAGGAAATAAACTCAAAGCCTATAGACAAATAGTGCCCTAGGTAAGGTAACTCAAGGCCTAGCTCTCGAAAGAAGCAGACCACAGTAGAACTATTCTGAGCAGTAGAATAAGATTGAACTTACCGAGGCATTATCAGTTAATGAGGGTAGATTCTTGGTAATCCCAGCCTTACAATTCAACTTCGTAGATCCTTTAACCTTTGTTGTAGCATCTCTATTTTCACATCTTTAGTTGTCACTTATTTACATATTATTCACGTAATCATTCTTGTAATTTCCATTTCATCTTACTCTTGTCTTGCCATAGAATTTTCATTATTTGTTAGAATTCACATATTACACACATTAGTATTCCTTAATTATTTCTGCATTCGTATTATTATTTTTTCCATAGCATTAAACACAGTCTTTTATAATAACTTGACCAATTTATAACTAACCGGTCCATGTGGAGACAATCACACTTATCACATTATTACTTGATCCGACATGTACACTTGCACAATTCGCTTAGCATATTCACACGCGACAGGTGCACGAGTTTTGTTTGTGAAGAAGGATAGTACAATGTAGATGTGTAATGACTATAGGCAGTTGAACAAGTTTATTATTCAGAATAAGGATCCTTTCCCTCGAATTGATGACTTGTTTGATTAGTTCCGAGGTGCAACGGTGTTTTCTAATATTGATCTTAGATCTGGGTATTATTAGTCGAAGGTAAAGGAGTCTTATGTGTTGAAAACTACCTTTAGGACTCGATATGGGCATTATGAGTTTTTAGTCATGCCATTCGATTTAACTAATGCCCCTACTGCATTCACGGATTTGATGAATCGAGTATTCCATCCGTACTTGAATCAGTTTATGGTTATCTTTATAGATGATATTTTAGTGTATTCTCGTTCTAAGGATGATCACAACGAGCATTTAAGGTCGTTTTGCAGAATCTGTGAGATAAGTAGACAACGAGCATTTAAGGGTCGTTTTGCAGAATCTGTGAGATAAGTAGTTGCATGTGAAGTTAAGTAAGTGTGAATTTTGATTTAAGGAAGTGACGTTTTTGGGCCATGTTGTGTCGACAGAAGGGATTTGAGTAGATCCAAAGAAGATTGAGGCGATCTTAGAGTAGAAATCGCCTAAGAGTGTTACTGAAGTTAGGAGTTTCTTGGGTTTGGCTGGCTATTATCGTAGGTTCGTTGAATGGTTTTCCCTTATTGTTGCACCCTTAACGAAACTACTTCAGAAAGTTGTGGTTTTTGAATGGATTGATGAAAGGCAAAAGAGTTTTGAACAACTTCAGGCAGTTTTGACTAAAGCACCTGTGTTGGATCAACCAGAGTTTAGAAAATATTTTGTGGTTTATAATGATGCTTAGTATTTGGGTCTTGGTTGTGTGTTGATCCAAGAAGGAAAAGTTGTAGCTTATGCTTCGAGACAGTTGAAGACACATGAGTGCAATTATCATACCCATGATTTGGATTTAGTTGCTATGGTATTTGCACTTAAGGTTTGGCATCATTATTTGTATGGAGAGAAATGTGTCATTTATACGGATCATAAGAGTCTTAAGTATTTTCTCACCCAAAAGGAGTTGAATTTGAGGGAGAAGCGTTGGATTAAACTTTTAAAAGATTATGATTGTATGATAGAGTACCATCCTGACAAGGCAAATGTAGTCACTGACGCTTTGAGTAGAAAGTCGATGATGGAAATGAGAGCTAAGTTTGCACGCTTGAGTTTAGCTAGTGATGGTAGATTGTTGGCTGAACTTCAAGTGAGGCCAACTTTGTCACAGCAAGTTAAGGAGAAATAGTCATTAGATGGAAAGTTGTTAAAGAGGATTCGACAGGTTCAATAAGGTGTTAAGGGAGATTTTGATATTGACAGTGATGGTATATTGAATTTTCGTGGGAGGTTCTGTGTGCCGCAAGATGTATGTTTGAGGCAAGCAATTCTTATCACGGTGCATAATAGCCCTTACACTATGTAACTCGATAGTGGTAAAATGTATCATGACCTTAGAGAGGTTTTTATTGGTGGCATGGTTTGAAACGTGATGTCATGGATTTTGTGGCTTGATGTTTAGTTTGTCAAAAGGTGAAAGCTCAACATGAATTTCCTTCAATGTTGTTACAACCGATTGCGGTTCCTAAATGGAAGTGGGAAAGGATAGCTATGAACTTTGTTTCGGGTTTGTCGTTAACTCCGACGAAGAAGGATTTAGTATGGGTTATAATTGATCAGTTTTCAAAGGGTGTGCATTTCTTGGCAATGCGTATCAATTATTCTTTGCAGAAGTTGGCGGAATTGTACATTACTGAGATTGTTCGTCTTCATGGAGTTCCAGATTCTATTATTTTAGATAGGGATTTGCGGTTTACTTCGAGGTTTTGAAAGAGTTTGCAAGAGGATTTGGGGTCAAAACTTTGTTTCAGTACGGCTTTCGTCCTTAAATTGATGGGCAATCCGAGAGGATAATACAAGTTTTAGAGGATATGTCATGAAGATGTGTGATTAGGTTCAGTGGCAATTGGGAACGATATTTTCCCTTAGCAGAGTTCACTTACAACAATAGTTTTCAAGCGAGTATTCCTATGGCACCATTTGAGGCGTTGTACGGAAAGAAGTGTAGAACTCCTTTGTGTTGGACAGAATTGGATGAAAAGCGAGTTGTTGGACCGGATTTAGTTCATGAGACTAATGAAAATGTGAAGTTGATTTGTGATCATTTGAAAGCAGCGCCTGATAAGTAGAAATCTTATGTAGATTTGAGACATCGAGATATTGAGTTTCAAGTTGACGATAAGGTGTTCTTGAAGGTTTCACCGTGGAAGAAAGTTTTGAGATTTGGAAGGAAAGGTAAACTAAGCCCAAGATATGTTGGACCTTATGTAGTTATTGAGAGGATCGGTTCAGTAGCTTATCATCTCAAGTTGTCACCGGAACTTGAGCGAATTCATGATGTTTTACATGTGTTGATGTTGCAGAAGTATCATTCAGATCCGTCGCATACTATGCTAATAGAGGAGATTGAAGTTCAAACTGATCTTACTTATGAGGAAAAACCATTTGAGATTTTAGCTCGTGAAGAGAAAGTTTACATAATAAAAGGGTTCTGTTGGTTAAGGTTTCTAGCAAAATCACAAAACAAAAGAGGCTTCTTGGGAAGCCGAAGATGCAATGAGTGGTAATATCCTTATTTTTTTAGCTCGGGTAAATTACTTGGATGAAATTTTTTTAGGGGGAGAATTGTAACACCCCCAAAATAGGGCCTAGGAGTTTTAGGGTTATTTTAGGATTTTAGCCTTAGAGTTTTCAAAATTTTTTGACATGGTATATCGGAAATGTTTTCAACTATGGTTTTTAGGAAATCAAATCAATTTTTCAAAAAGTGTTTTAGAAACCTATAATTTTAGAAAAGGGACTGATTTGCAACAAGGTCAAAGTTGAAAGTGTTTATGTTGCAATTAGACCAAATTTTAAAATTCAACCTAATATCACCCTCCCATATATAGTTTCACAATATAATTTTCCTTTAAGCTTTGTTTTGTTGTCCCTTGTTCCCCAAGCTCTTCTCTTTCAATTTCACAATATACTTTTCCTTTAAGCTTTGTTTTGTTGTCCATTGCTCCCCAAGCTCTTCTCTTTCAATTTTGTTTTGCAAACCTAAATTTATTTTGATTCCTATCATTCCCCAAGTCTTAAACTTTCCTAAATCTCAAGAAAAACATAGAAGTTTTTGGGGTTTTATAACTAAATGAACAAAATAACATAAAAAAAGACTTCAGAAAACTAATTTATAAACTTTATCAAATCTAGCTATGGCTGATTAGTTCGCTTTGGTGGACATAACTAATTCCTATTTTTGGGTTTCTATTCAATCAATTAGTCATTAACCTAGCAGGATCTCTCGATCTTCCACTAAACTAATAAGTCAACAAGAACTATTTATCTCTCAATGTAACACCCATAACCCGTCGTCTCTGTTAGCGAATTAGAGTCACGGAGTGTTACTGAGCAAAACATGACACTTAACTTCATTCCACAACAGTTAAACCAATAAAATTACTAACAAATCAATTCATAACATAAATACACTTATGGGCCTTAAATTGAGATTACGAGGCCCTAAAAATAGTTTAAAGACAATTCGAGATTAAATCAAAACAAATCAGAAAGTTTAAAAAAAACTTGAAAATTTGCAAAACAGGGGTCACACGGTCGTGTGACTCACTATGGCTGTATGGACCAGCTTGCACTAAAAACACATAATACACATGACCATGTGGGGTGACCATGTGTGGCACACTGTTGTGTGACAGCCCGTGTCCCAGCCTGTGTGCATCATTTTCAACCTTTAAAGCAAGCAAAGTCATGCATATTTCCTTGCACAATAAGACATGCCATACCTAGATCATTTCCATGGTTGAAAAACACATTCTAACCACCAAATACATGTCAAATTTCATTCATTTCATGTTTAACCAATATGTCATTCAAAGGCACCACAATAAAAGATAATTCATTCAACTATTGTTGTTAAGAAAACACATTGCATTAACCATATACTCATGGTTAAATCATCAATCACATTGGCCAAACATAAACATACCCAAAATTTTACCAAAATACTAATTAAGCTTTACATCTATAGACTCATCTCATACTTCAATTGACACAAAACATAACCATAATTTTTATGACCTATATATATACCAAAATCCTATTTACATCCCACTTATAACTGGACCAAAGTGAACAGATAGTTACCGGTCAAGTTGAAGGATAGTGTGATCTCCAAAGCCAATCCAATCAATAGCTTGTATCCGATGATCTACGAGGAAGAAAAACGAAAACGAGGTAAGCTTAAGTAAAGCTTAGTAAGTTCGAAATAAACTTTAACTTTAACTTACTGTAAATGATATTTTTTAAACAATTTTTACAAGATAACCCAATATCATATTCATGAGTTCTTTAATTACCTAAACACAACACAAGTCCCATGAAGTTATTGAGTTCATATTTGAAATATATAACTTTATCATATTATCAAACATATACCGAAAAACACATTTGATACACAACCAACCATCACATATTCATTTAACATTTAACATCTTTATTTCATGTACTCATTTAAAATGTCCCTTTTCCCATATTTATATTCATATAAATATTTTATATATACACTTCATAAAACTGTTTAATATATATATCCATATAAGCATTTCATATAGCCATTTCATCTAAATATTTAATCTTACCATTTCATCTACACATTTAACTCATAATCATTCTTTATATCACATTTTGTAACACCCTATACCCGACCCGGTCGCTGAGCCCGAATAGAGGATGCCACACCACTGTCTCATGTCACACACAATACAAATGAACTCATTATTAAGGGTACATCTTCCATTTTAACATTCGTACAGGTTTTAAGTCAAGCATACTCTTTAATCATTAGTACATGCTAAATGTACATCAAATGGTAAACATGCATAGGTCCATTTAGCAAAATTTCCAAAACAAGTACATAGGTATTGATACTGGAACATGTGTATTGATACTGGAACATGGGTATCGATATTTACCGTACACAATATCAATATCGTCTGAAAAATCGGTAGCAAATTAGCATTATGTTTCTCGGTTAAAATCAAAATTGAAGAAAATATCAGTATGTTTCAAAAATATCGGTAAAAATTACCCCGAGCATCGATACTCGTGATATGGTATCGGTCCATATTATGATTCTAACTTCCTGCACATTTCAAAAACATAGAGGTTTCATTTTTAACACACGAATATTGATACCTATACCCCAGACCTAAAAAATACAACACATATAAACCTACCGACCATTCCAACACAAAATCTATTCAACATGCATCCATTACTATATCGAATAAATATTAAATCATCCATAATAATAGTTTCAAACATCAAAATTAGGTCCAAGTAATAATCAACATAATACGAAACAAATCTGATAATCCTAAGAACAAATAGTCTATGGAATCATCCAAAAACATCATGACAAATACCAATAAAAGTCTACCACATTGCCTTGTTCCTAAAACATAAAAAACTAACAATAGTACCTATGAAAACTATAAATGGACTTGCTTGGATCACCCCTCAGAACCACACCGCTCACCTCGGCACACTACTAATCTGTATTGGTTTAAGAAGGGAGTGGGTGAGCTTAACAAGCTTAGTGAATGCATAGAACAATTTCCATGCAAATAGTTCATCAAGCATTAGTGAAACATTTAAGTAGCATAATTATAGCAACCTCAACTTAGTTGACATATTTTACTTTTCATGCATAATTAATAGTTTATTTACAGAGTCAATACATGCATATTCAAGCATACATCCCAGTACACGCAATTATATTTGTAGGTAATTTGGAACTTGAGATATGAAACATAAAATTAGGCTCTATCACCACTCATTGGATACACAGATCTCCAACACACCACATAGACTCGTAGAGTCAAATATGTCCCAAAAGTGAAGCATAAAGCTAACACTCTCCAACACACCAAACATGTCCTGTTGAATGGAGCTTCGCTCACATTCCCTTATCTCTCCAAACATGTCCCATGGCCTCAACACCCAAATCATATAACATATAAGTGAGTATTCACAATCCAATGACATGCCAACTCTATTCAACATTCTCAAGAATCACAAGGCCAAAATAATTGTTATTAACAAACACATTTTACTTACCATTCAAAGCACTTATTCATTACAAATATCACATTATAAGACAACATTATCACTTTTATCTAGCGTGTATAACATACTTACGTTTACACTTTCTCAATGGTATTCATGAATACATGCCATATAATATAGCATCCCATCTCGATTCACAATTTCACAATTAACAAGCACACATTAACTTAAGAGTACGAGAAAGCTTTGTAATAGCCTCGTTTTAAGTGGTTTCAGAAACGGTGGTTTCAAAACCCTATTTTTTGATGATTGAGTCCATAAATAATATTTATTAATATTTATGAGTCAATTATAGTATTATATCAAATTCTAGTCTGATAAATTTGTTAATTCTAAAATTAGTCAAGGTACAAGTGAATCGACTTTAAAGTCAGTAGGTTTCGAAAAGGAAGTATTGGGATCTTGTTTCGTAAATTGAGTCCAAAAATATTTTTTATCAAATATTTACGGAGTTATTATATAGGTGAATTAGATTTTGGATAAGTAATTTCATCGATCTAGTGATTAATTAAGGTACAAGGACTAGTGTGTAAGAAAAAACCCTGTAAAAGTTAATTGTTATGCATTTTAGTTACTTAAAGACTAAAAGCATATTTAAGAGACCTAAAATGGAAATTATGCCATGTTTTGTGATTGTGGACGGTTTGGTGTGAAAATTATTAGAATAATAATAAAATTTTATATTTTATAATAATAAAATAAATATTAGGTAAGTAAAAGATAGGAAAAGATGTCATTCTCTTTTTCATTTCTCTTTTCCATCAGCCAAAAACAAATAGATTAGGGAAGAAGCCATTGTTGAATGCTCCAACTTTCTTCTTTTGCTTGGTAAGCCAAATGATAATACTAGAAAGAACATATGTTTTCTCCCTACTTATTGGTTAATTTGTACCCATTTAGTTATCTTTAGCACATATTTTAGCATTTTTAGTTTAGTAAATTGCATTTTATAACTCAATGGATCTTAGAGGAATTTTGTCATGTTTTGGTACCAATGTCACTGCATGAGTATTTTCGGATTGAGCCCAGAATTATCGTCGTACCTGACAGCTGTCTGAATAATAACAAAAAAGTGTGAGCTGTCTAGTTTGGTACAACCAACTTGTACATACAGAGGCAGCATGATTTTGATGAAAGGACACCTGTGCTATTTGGATAACTATTAATATTGTCGTGAAAAGGAGAGATAAGTAGGATTATATTCTTCAAACTATCTTTTGAAGCTTTTCGGCTATGGTGACTTAAGTCTCCTACAGGTGAACTGACGTGAAAGGGATGCAGATCAGCTCTTGACGAGGAGCTCTGAGTGCGACACAAGAAGGAGTTGAGAGATCAAGTCAAGATTTTCTAGGAATAGTACTTTCCACTTGTTTCTTGTATATTTATTTTCTAACCGGTGCTGATTACTTTCTATTTCACATTTGTACGGAAGTATACATGATTTCTGGGTTAAATGTTATTTTATTCAATCTTGCTTCTATTGTTTAATCTTTGGGTTTGAATGTTTTTAGCATGGAAGTGTTATTGCGCTTACTGACACTGGAAAGTGCAGCGACAGTTCAAACTAACAAGCATGACAACGGAAGTAGCTTGAGGATTAGAGGAATTTAATCCACTTGTTCTTAATAGTGTTCCATTGCCATCATCGGAAGTTGTGCCTAATGTGCATGTTTAAGTCTTAGATTAAATATAGACTTTAAGCTTAATAAGATATTCATTGCAGTTTAACGCATTGATAATCACCTATCCTTTTATACCTTGTGAACACTTAGTATAATGTTGAATATTCATGTTGTTAGTATAATGTTGAATATTCATGTTGGGGATCCCAGTTTATCATTATCATATTTTATCTTATTATTTTCAAGTTATTTCTTTGACAACTACTCTCACAATTTATCTTGTTTCTATCTATTTCTTGCACTGACATTGATAAACAAAAGACAACCATCCTCGTGCGATCGATATCCACCATATTCATATCTGTCTACTATACTTGCATTGACAATGTATGTAACACCCCTTACCTGAGACCGTTGCCGGAGTCGAGCATGAGGCGTTACTTGACTTAACTTAAAATTTCGGGGCATAAAAATTTACTTTTAAAAGTTATTTCACTGTTCATAATAAGGCTGTCCACCTGCGCAGTACTCACTAAATTAATTATAAATTGAGCTAAAAAACATGAAATTTAGATCCGTAAATTTTCTTTGAAACTATACTCATAAATATTTTTACCATAAATTTTTCATAATTTTGTTATTAGCCAATTAGTACAGTTTATTAGTTAAAGTCTCCCCTATTTCACTAACCGAATGTCCTGACCTCGTGTCACTAAAATTCAATCATCTCATTTTACAGACTTTATATGGTGTTCTCACTTGTTTCTAAAGAAACTAGACTCAATAAGGAATCTAGGAATATAAATTAAAACTCATAAATATTTTTTTACAATTTTTAATGATTTTTCAAAGTCAGAACAGGGGATTCCAAAAACCACTTTGACCTTGTCTAACTAAAATGCAAATATCTCATAATACATAATTCCTTTGTCAACACTGCTATTTTTCTATGAAAATATACTCAATAAGATTTAATTATATATCTCATTCACTCTCTAATTCATTTTCCACTATTCTTGGTGATTTTTCAAAATCACGTCACTATTGCTGTCTCAAAACTGATTCACTACCAATTTTTACTTTTTCATGATTTCTATGCATAATTTATCACCTAGACATTTATAACAACAAACACCTTCGTACTTAGCCATTTTAGTAACTATTCATCATCAAATATTTACATATCATCTTTTGGTCACATCTTAAGAATATACAATCGAAATGACCAAGTCCCTATACATGTCATAGCTCAAAACATTTATCGTCTTAAAATACCGAGTTGTGATGGTTGATAGTGTGAACGCTATCAGACGTCTTCAAGATCCCGACTATGCTTGATAATACTATATGAAAGAAAAAGAAATAAAAGAAGTAAGCATAAAACTTAGTAAGTTTACAAGTAAATAAATGACATCATTTAACATAAATAATGATTTGCAAGTATCATGTTCTTAAGTTTTCTCTTTACTTACTCTCATTTACTTGTTTACTTACTTACCTAATTAGATAACTTAAGATTACAACTTACTCTTCTCTTGCTAAAATATTGGTTCTCACTGATAACATAATATATATTCTTAAATCTTATAACTCACCTTAAGTTGCTAATTATGCTTTTACCTGAACTTTCATGGAACATAATCTGTTTTCTATCCCGTTGAGCCACATTGGAATAATAAGGATACTTGGGTCTCATATCTGATAATAACATGCCAAAGCCATGTCCCAGACATGGTCTTACATGGGATGTTTCTTGTACTACCAATGCCATATCCCAGATATGGTCTTACATGGGAGTTCTCATATTGGTGCCCATGCCATGTCCTAGACATGGTGGGACCTCTCATCTCGATGGCAACGCCATGTCCCAGACATGGTCTTACATGGGACCTCTCATCTCGGTGCCAATGCCATGTCCCAGACATGGTCTTACATGGGACCTCTCATAATCTCAATGATGTCAATGCCATGTCCCATACATGGTCTTACATGGGATCTCTTTACCCAAATGTCATGACATTTGTATCCAATACACCCCTAATGTTTCAACGGGGCTTTTATCACTGATTCTCTATCATCTCATACTTAAGTCAACATTAAATAATTTCATGAAATAAATACATAGTTTTTGGAAAATAGCAGTATTAATAATAATTATTGAAATATCGCATTTATTTACCGTAAACTTACCTCGGTACAAAATATGATCAAATCTAGCCCTTTAGTCCTCAACGTTTTTCTTTCTCCGGTCTAACTCTGAATTTTGTTCTTCTTGATCTATAATAGAAAATTTAGCTTATTTAATACTCACATTCATCAAAACAGTCCTTAACTCGAACTTTGACAAAATTACTTTTTTACCCCTAAACTTTTGCATATTTACACTTTTATCCCAAAGCTCGGAAATTAAACTTCATCCCTTATTCTTATGTTTTATGACATGTTGAACATTTTTCCCTTCTATGGCAACATCAAATTCCCACTCTAACACTTACGTATGAACATTAGGTATTTTTATTGATTATGTCGTTTTACTGGTTTTCACTTAAAATCACTTAGAAAAAGTTGTTTAACATAATTTATAGCTTCATATTCTACCATAAAACATCAAAATAAACATATTTCACCTATGGGTATTTTTCCAAATATGAACCCTAGGTTAAATTATTGCTATAATAAGCTAAATTAAGCTACCAGGATTCCAAAAACGTAAAGAACATTAAAAACGGGGCTTGGAATCACTTACTATGAGCTTGAGAAAGTAAAGAAACCTAGCTATGACTTCCTTCAAGTTTTTGCAGCAAGCAAGGATGATGAACACAATTTTACATATTTTTCCCTTTTAATTCTATTTATTTACTAAATGAGTAAAATGCCCTTACTTAAAAAAATCCTATTTCACTTATCTCATGTCCATTTTTTTTCCATCACTAACTAATGGTCTAATTACCATATAAGGACCCCTAATTTATATTTCCATAACAATTAAATACCTTTAACATATAAAACTCAACTTTTGGACTTTTTATAATTTAGTCCTTTTGACTAAATTGAGTGCCCAAACGTCAAAATTTTTGAACGAAATTTTCATGAAATCTTTTCGTGAAATTGTAGGCCATAAAAATATAGTAAAAATAAATTTTTCCTCATCGAATTTGTGCTCCCGAAACCACTGTTCCGACTAGGCCCTAAATCGGGATGTTAAACAACCGATCAAGTTTTGGCGTTGTTACCGGGGATGGCATTTGTTTGATGTTTATTTTTGTTTGTTTTTATTTCATTATATTTAGTTATTACTAACTTGTTTTCTTTTTGTCGCTATTTTCACATTTTATTTTAGGAGTTGTATGACACGAAGAAATCCGGAGTTTATTGCTGATTTTGATCCAGAAATTGAAAGAACCATTAGAAGACTTCGAGAACAAATGAATATGGCTTTACCAAGAAACTATGAAGTCATACCCCCGATACGAAACCAAAACACTAATGACCCACCGTTGCCACAAGACGCCCAAATACAAAATAGGACTATACGAGATTTTGTAGTACCTGTCTTGGATGACTTACAATCAGGAGTTGTTAGGCCAGCAATCCAAGTTGGAAATTTTGAACTCAAGCCAGTAATGTTTCAAATGCTGAATTTGAATGGGCAATATGCTGGATTGCCACATGAAGATGCACGGGAAGATCTTAAATCATTTTTATTGATTTGTGTTTCCTTTAGTCAACAAGGTGTTCCTGATGATGCTTTGAAGATGCAATTATTCCTTGCAGGAAAGAGCTCGTACTTGGTTCCTTGGGCTACTTGCTAGATCAATTACTTCTTGGAATGCACTAGCAACATAGTTTGTTTTGTGATTTAACTCGCTGGCAATGAATGCTCATCTCTGAAATGATATTACAACTTATCATCAGTTGGACGATGAGAATCTTCACACCACATGGGAACGTTATAAATCTTTGCTTTGATGTTGTCCTATGCACAGCATTCAATAGGAAACACAAATTGAGATTTTTTATAATGGGCTGAATTCACACACGAGGAATCTTGTTGATGCATTAGCCAATGGTCCTTCGCTGGATTGTACTTATAATGATGCTATTGGAATTCTTGAATGAATTGCTCAGAATGATTACCAATATCCTATCTTTAAAGTTGCACAAGTAAAGCTACTCTGGGAGTTATTGAATTGGACACAATATCTGCACTTAGTGCTCAATTTTCTTCTCTTGTAAATATGATAAAAAAAATGAAGGGACTAGTAACGTTGCACCTATACAAGTCGCTCAACAAGTTGATGTTCCTACTTTTTGTTGTGAGATTTGCAGTGACAACAACAACTATGAAGATTATCCACAACATGTAGAGAATGCCTTTTATGTCAGTAACATCTGCAGCGATTCTTATGGCACCTTTTATAATAATTCTGCATGCAATCAACAGTCTTGGCGAAATCAAAATGCTGGACAAAATGCTGTGACATTTCGATATGGGAATATATCTACTCAAGGAAATTATATTTCAAGACAAGGGCATTACAATCAACAACAGCATAACTACGATCAACACCCTCAAATGCATCGACAACAAAGTCAAATGCATCCATACCAGAATCAAATGCAACCACAACACTCTTCAATGCCGAATCTGCATATTCAAGAACATCGACGACAATAGTACATACAAGCTTCTAATCCTGACCTATTAGTAGCTCTTGAGGCTTTAATATGGGAACATATGACTTGTACAGAAGCTATTGTAGAAGGGAATTCATCTTCTATTCAGGCATTGGAGGCACAATTAGGACAACTTGCTTTGAATCTAAATACTCGACCACCGGGCACACTACCTAGTGACATGGAAAATCCCAGTCTGAGAGGGAAAGAATGTTGAAAGGCTATCACTCTTAGGAGTTGTAATCAAACTGGCGAGCCAACTACAGACTCTACTGCAGCATCTTAAGATACTGGTGAAGTGATCCCTGGTGAGAAGGTTGAATCTGAAGAGCTTGTCAATGTACCAGACAAGGAAGTTCCACAAATTATCACTCATATGCCTAATGTCTGACCCTCAAAATTGTCGACGCAATCAAAGGTGTCTGCACAATCAAATGTATCTCCACCTTTACCTTTTCCACAAAGATTCAAGGGGAATGAACAGGACAAGCAGTACCAATAGTTTCTGAACACTCTGAAGCAACTTCAGGTCAATATCTCTTGTGCAAATTCTGAATTATGAGAAATTTATGACAGAGCTCTTGTCCAAGAAGAAGAAGCTCAGTGATATGGAAACTATTGCACTCACAAAGGGCTGTAGTGCTATTTTGACAAATAAATTTCCCCCCAAAATGAAAGATCCTGGGAGCTTTACTAAAGATCCTGGGAGCTTTACTATCTCATGTTCAATTGGCAACCATTATTTGGGCAAGACTTTATGCCACTTGGGAGCTAGCATCAACCTAATGCCACTATCTACTTTCAGAAAGTTGGGAATTGGTCACATGAAACCTACTGCAGTGACATTGCAACTAGCTGATCGATCATTGGCTCAATCTGAAGGGTAAATAAAGATATCTTAGTTCGTGTGGATAAATTTG
Source organism: Gossypium raimondii (assembly GCF_025698545.1). Classification (NCBI taxonomy): domain Eukaryota; kingdom Viridiplantae; phylum Streptophyta; class Magnoliopsida; order Malvales; family Malvaceae; genus Gossypium; species Gossypium raimondii. The sequence continues at coordinate 23,341,223 of NC_068576.1, read as the reverse complement.
TTTTTCCAACTGATTTTATCATACTTGACTATGAGGCAGACAAGGAGGTTCCCATAATCTTGGGATGACTATTTTTAGCCACCGGACAAACTCTTATTGATGTTTACAAAGGTAAACTGACCATGCGACTTAATGATGAGCACGTTAACATTATTATTTTTGAATCTATTTAATGCAAGGACAAAGAAGAACGCCATATTGTCAATGTGCTAGATGATCTAATCGAGGAAGAATTTAATTACCAAAGCACAATACTTTCTAAGGAGTTTATAGTGACATTTGATGATCAATTCTTAGATAATTGTGACAACTTGAAGGTAAGAATATTGAACTCAGGCATGGATGGCAAATCGAATCCTTAGACTTAGCCAACAGAACAACTCCAATTTTCAAGCCATGTATCGACAAAGCTCCTACTCTGGAATTGAACCATTACCTACTCATCTTAAATACATCTTTCTTGGTGATAACAATACTCTCCCAGTTATTGTCTCCGCAACACTAGGTGTAACTTAAGAAGAGAAATTGGTCCATATTCTTAAGCAACATAAATAAGCTATTGCTTGGAGTATTGCTGATATTCGAGGCATTAGTCTATCTTTTTGCATGCACAAGATCAAGTTGGAAGATGAAGGGAAGCAATCGATTGAGCAACAAAGAAGGTTAAACGAGAACATGAAGGAAGTTGTTAAGAAAGAAATTATAAAATGGCTTGATGTTAGAATTATTTACCCTATTTTTTATAGCAATTGGGTAAGTCCAGTGCAATACATTCCAAAAAAGAGTTGCACCACAGTGGTTAGCAATCACAAAGACGAATTAATTCTTACACGCATTCCTACGGGATGACTAGTCTGTATGGATTATCATAAACTTAATGCTGCCACAAGGAAGGACCATTTCGCACTTCCTTTCATTGACCAAATGTTGGACAGGCTTGCTGGAAAAGCCTATTATTGCTTCTTAAACAACTATTCTGGGTACAATCAAATTGCTATTGCATTGGAGGATCAAGAGAAAATAACTTTTACCTATCCTTTTGGTACTTTTCCTTTCCATCGAATGCCTTTCAATCTTTGCAACGCACCAGCCACATTTCAAAGGTGCATGATGGCAATATTCTCAATATGATTAAAGATTCTTTAGAGGTTTTTATGGATGATTTCTCAGTTTATGGGAATCATTTTGATCATTGTGCTGACAATTTGGATAAAGTATTGCAGCGATGTGAAGACACACATCTTGTTCTAAATTGGAAAAAATGTCATTTCATGGCAACTGAAGGCATTGTGTTAGGCCATTGCATCTCTAGTCAAGGCATTGAAGTAGATAAAGCTAAAGTGGAAATCATTGAAAAATTACCTCCACCGGAAAATGTGAAAGGTATTTATATTTTTCTTGGGCATGCGGGGTTTTACCGAAGATTTATTAAAGATTTCTTAAAAATTGTAAAGCTCTTATGCTCATTACTGGAACAGAATAAAAAATTCCTCTTTGACGATGCATGTCTGGCGTTCACTCAATTAAAGATGTAGTTAGTAAATGCACCCATTGTCGTTGCACCAGATTAGTGTCCACCTTTTGAAGTTATGTGCGATGCAAGCTACTTTGCTGTGGGTACTGTTCTAGGAAAACACAAGGGAAAAATATTTCACCCATCTATTATGCTAGCAAAACTCATACAGAGGCTCAAATCAATTATACCACTATAGAGAAAGAATTGTTGGCTATAGTATTTACTTTCGAAAAGTTTTGTTCTTACCTTGTCAGCACAAAGTTACTATATTTACTGATCCCTCGGCGTAGAGATATCTTTTTGTGAAGAGGGATGCAAAACCAAGACTAATACACTGGATCTTACAGTTGTAAGAATTTGACATTGAGAAAAAAGACCGCAAGGGTTCAGAAAATTAGGTTGCAGACCACTTGTCTTGATTGGAATGTAACACCCCTTACCCAAGACCATTGCTGGAGTCGAGCATGAGGCGTTACTTTACTTAACTTAAAAGTTCGGGGCATAAAATTTTACTTTTGAAATTAATTTCACTATTCACAACAAAGCTGTCCACCTGCCCAGTAGTTACTAAATTAATTATAACTTGAGCTAAAAAACTCAAAATTTAGTTTCATAAATTTTCCCTAAAACTGACTCATATATATTTTTACCATAATTTTTTTAGAATTTTTGGTTCAACCAATTAGTACAGTTTACTAGTTAATGTCTCCCCTATTTCACTAATCCACTGTCCTGACCTCTCATCACTAAAATTTAATTATCTCATTGTACACACTTCATATGGTGTTCTCACTTGTTTCTATAGAAAATAGACTTAATAAGGAATCTAGAAATATAAATTATAACTCATAAATATTTTTTTACAATTTTTAATTCCTTTCCAAAGTCATAACAGAGGATTTCGAAAACCACTTTGACCTTGTCTAACTAAAATGCAAATATCTCAGAATACATAATTCCTTTGTCAACACTGCTATTTTTCTATGAAAATAGACTCAATAATATTTAATTCTATATCTCATCCACCCTCTAATTAATTTTCCACTATTCTTGGTGATTTTTCAAAATCATGTCACTACTGCTGTCTCAAAACTGATTCACTACCAATTTTTACTTTTTCATGATTTCTATGCATAATTTATCACCTAAACTTTTATAACAACAAACACCTTCATACTTAGCCATTTTAATAACTATTCATCATCAAATATTTACATATCATCTTTTGGTCATAATTTAAGAATATACAATCGAAATGACTAAGTCCCTATACATGCCATAGCTTGAACCATTTATCGTCTTAAAATACCGAGTTGTGGCAGTTGATAGTGTGAACGCTCTCCAACGTCTTCAAGGTCCCAACTATGCTTGATAATACTATATAAAAGAAAAAGAAATAAAAGAAGTGAGCATAAAGCTTAGTAAGTTTACAAGTAAAGAAATAACAACATTTAACACAAATAATGATATGCAAGTATCATGTTCTTAAGTTTCCTCTCATTACTTACTCTTATTTACTTGTTTATTTACTTACCTATTTAGAAAACTTAAGATTACAAATTACTCTTCTCTTGCTGAAATATTGGTTCTCACTGATATCATAACATATTCTTAACTCTTATAACTCACATAAAGTTGCTAATTATACTTTTACTTGAACTTCCATAGAACATAATTCGATTTCTAGCCCATTGAGCCACATTGGAATAATAATGATACTTGGGTCTCATATCTGATAATAACATGCCAAAGCCATGTCCCAGACATGGTCTTACATGGGATGTTTCCTGTACTGCCAATGCCATGTCCTAGACATGGTCTTACGGGGGACCTCTCATCTCGGTGCCAACGCCATGTCCTAGACATGGTCTTACATGGGACCTCTCAAGTCTCAATGATGCCAATGCCATGTCCCATACATGATCTTACACTGAATCTCTTTACCCAAATGTCATGACATTTGTAACCAATACACTCCTAATGTTTCAACGGGGATTTTATCACTGATTCTCTGTCATCTCATACTTAAGTCAACATTAAATAATTTCATGAAATGAATAAATAATTGCTGGAAAATAGCAGCATTAATAATAATTATTGAAATATTACATTTATTTACCGTAAACTTATCTCAGTACAAAAATGTGATCAAATCTAACACTTTAGTCCTCAATCTTTTTCTTTCCCCGGTCTAGCTCTGGATTTCATTCTTCTTGATCTATAATAGAAAATTTAGTTTATTTAATTCTCACATTCATCAAAATAGTCCTTGACTCAATTTTGTCAAAATTACAGTTTGCCCCTAAACTTTTGCATATTTACACTTTTGCCCCAAAGCTCGGAAATTAAACTTCATCTCTTATTCTTATGTTTTATAACATGCTAAACATTTTTCCCTTCTATGACAACATCAAATTCTTACTCTAACACTTACTTATGAACATTAGGTATTTTTGCCGATTATCTCAATATACTCGTTTTCACTTAACATCGACTAGAAAAAGTTGGTTAACACAATTCCTAGCTTCAATTCTACCATAAAACATCAAAATAAACATATTTCACCTATGGGTATTTTTCCAAATATGAACCCTAGGTTAAATTATTGCTAAAATAAGCTAAATTAAGCTACCGAGGTTCCAAAAACGTAAAGAACATTAAAAACGGGGCTTGGAATCACTTACTATGAGCTTGAGAAAGTGAAGAAACTCTAGCTATGGCTTCCTTCAAGTTTTGGCAGCAAGCAAGGATGATGAACAAAATTTTTACATCTTTTTTCCTTTTAATTCTATTTATTTACTAAATGACTAAAATGCCCTTACTTAAAAAAAATCCTATTTCACTTATCTCATGTCCATTTTTGTCCGTCACTAACTAATGATCTAATTACCATATAAAGACCCCTAATATATAGTTCCATAACAATTAAATACCTTTAACATATAAAACTCAACTTTTCCACTTTTTATAATTTAGTCATTTTGACTAAATCGAGTGCCCAAATGTCAAAATTTTTGAACGAAATTTTCAAGAAATCTTTCCGTGAAATTGTAGGCTATAAAAATATAGTAAAAATAAATTTTTCCTCACCGGATTCGTGATCCCGGAACCACTGTTCCGAGTAAGTCCTAAATCGGGATATTACATTTCTCCCCCCTTTTAGGGATTTTCGTCCCCCAAAATCTTACCTGTGAAGAGATTTGGGTACTGTTTTCGCAAGGCCTCCTCAATCTCCCAAGTAGCCTCATCAATTTCATGCCTATTCCATAATACTTTCACAAGTGCAATACTTTTGTTCCTTAGTTGCTTAATCTCTCGATCAAGAATTTTTATCGGTTCTTCAACATAAGTCATGTCTGGTCTAATCTTAACCTCTATCGGTGAGATCACATGTGACGGATCAGAATGGTAACGATGTAACATAGACACATGGAATACATTATGAATCTTCTCTAACTCAGTTGGCAAAGCTAATCGATATGCTAAGGGCCCAATTCTTTCAGTCACCTCGAATAGTCCAATGAAACGTGGACTTAGTTTGCCTTTCTTGCCAAATCTGAAATTTTTTTCCATGGGGATACTTTCAAAAACACTTTTTCACCAACTTGATACTCGATCTCTGTTCTTTTTAAATCTGCATATGACTTTTGTCTGTCTGAAGCTACTTTTGAACAATCTCTGATAACTTTTACTTTCTCTTCCGTTTCTTTGACTAAATCAACCTCGTAAATCTGATTTTCCTTAAGTTCTGTCCAATATAAAGGCGTACGACATTTACGTCCATACAAAGCTTCATAAGGTGCCATCTTCAAACTCGACTGATAACGATTATTATAGGCAAACTCTACCAACGGTAAATATTTCTCCCAACTGCCTTGAAATTCTAAAACACAACATATGAGCATATCTTCAAGTAACTGAATAAATCTCTCTGACTGACCATCGGTCTGAGGATGAAAAGTTGTACTGAAATCTAACTTTATACCCAAAGCTTCCTGCAATTTCCTCCAAAACCACGATGTAAATATCGGATCTCTATCTGAGATAATCGATAACAGTACTCCATGTAGTCTAACTATCTCTGAAACATACAATTCAGCCAACTTGTAAAGTGAATAATCCATATGAACCGGAATAAAATGAGCTGACTTCGTTAGCTTATCAATTACAACCCATACTGCATCTTTCTTTGTCGATGTCAACGGTAACCCTGCTACAAAATCCAAGGTAACTCGATCCCATTTCCACTCAGGAACTAACACAGGCTGTTATAAACCTGAAGGCACCTGATGTTTACCCTTCACCTATTGACAGATCAAGCATCTAGAAACAAATTCTGAAATATCTCTTTTCATTCTTACCTACCAGTACAGTTTCCTCAGATCATTATACATCTTTGTTCTACCTGGATGAATAGACAAAGAACTGCTATATGCTTCCTGTAAGATCTTTCGAATAAGCTCATCATTCTTTGGCACACATACTCTGTCTCTAAACATCAAACAACCATTAGAACCGGTCTGAAAATTCGACTCTACACCCGATTCGCATTGAGCTCTTTTAACTTGCAACTCACTGTCATTTTTCTGAGCTTCATAGATTTCTTCAAGAAATATCGGTTTAGCCCTCAACTCAGCTAAAATGGAACCGTCATCTGATAAAGGCAAACTGGTATTCAAATATCTCAATGCAAATAAAGATTTTCTACTCAAGGTATCAGCAACAACATTTGCCTTACCCGGGTGGTAGTCAATCACTAACTCATAATCTTTAATCAACTCTAGCCATTTTCTTTCCTCAGGTTCAAATATTTCTGAGTCATCAAGTACTTCAAGCTTTTATGGTTAGTAAATATTCGGTACTTCTCACTATACAAGTAATGTCTCCAAATCTTCAACGCAAATACACTGGCAGCCAGCTCTAAATCATGCGTCGGATAGTTTTTCTCATGTGGCTTTAATTGTCTGGAAGCATATGCGATTACTTTATCTTCCTACATAAGTACACAACCCAATCCTTTCAAGGATGCATCATTGTAAATCACAAATTCTTTACCCGATTCTTGTTGTACTAAAACATGAGCTTCAGTCAACAGTGCCTTTAACTTGTCAAAACTCTGCTGACACTTTTCAACCTTGTTAATGGGGTAGCTATCATGGAAATCCCTTTACAAATCATCGGTAATAACCTGCTAATCCAAGAAAGCTTCTGACCTCTGATACATTTTTAGGAGGCTTCCAATTAACAATTGCTAATATATTACTTGGATCAACTTTAATACCATCGCCTGAGACAATGTGTCGAAGGAATCTAACTTCCCGAAGCCAGAACTCACTTTTACTAAACTTGGCATAAAGCTTATTATCTCTCAAAATCTGTAAAACGGTTCTCAAATGCTCGGCATGTTCAATCTCATAACGAGAATAAATTAGAATATCATCAATGAACACAACTACAAATTTATCTAAGTAAGGTCTAAAAATTCGATTCATTAAGTCCATAAAAACAGCAAGAGCATTAGTCAATCCAAATGGCATCACAAGAAACTCATAGTGACCATACCTAGTCCGAAAAGTAGTCTTCGGAACATCTGACTCTTTAACCCTCAACTGATAATAACCGAATCTCAAGTCTATCTTGGAAAACACAGTAACTCCTTTCAACTGGTCAAACAGATCATCAATTCTAGGTAGTGGATATTTTTTCTTTATAGTTACCTCATTAAGCTGCCAGTAATCTATGCATAATCTCATTGGACCGTCTTTCTTTTTCACAAAAAGCATTGGTGCGCCCCACGGAGAACAACTAGGCCTTGGAAAACCTTTATCAGTTAATCCCTGTAACTGAGCTTTCAATTCTTTCAATTCCAACGGGGCCATTCTATAAGGAGCAATAGAAATAGGAGTTGTTCCTGGAATCAACTCAAGACCAAATTCAACTTCTCTAACAGGAGGCAAACCTGGCAATTCTTCTGGGAACACATCTAAATACTCACGTACCATTGGCACTGATTCAATTTTCAACTCTGGATCTTTAGTGTTCAATACAAAAGCAAGATAAGCTTCACACCCTTTTCTCAAACATTTCTGAGCAGACATAATAGAAATCATAGAGAGAGAACCATCTGAATCATCTGAATCAACCCGGATAATATCACCATTTTCACATTTCAACTCAATGTATTTCTTTCCGCAATTTACTATCACATCATGGGCAGTCAACCAATCCATACCAAGAATCACATCAAACTCATCAAACGGCAATAGCATGATATCGGCCGAAAAACAACGACTTCTAATCATCAAAGGGAAACTCTTACATACTTTATCTACTAACACATACTGGCCTAATGGATTTGGTACTTTAATTACAAATTCAGTGGATTCTATAGGCATGTTCATACTAGGCATCAATCTCACACAAACATAAGAATGAGTTGAACCCGGATCAATTAAAGCAATAACATTAGTATCATAGAGAGCAAATGTACCCGTAATCACATCAGGGGACGATACCTCTTCCCGAGAACGAATAGCATATGTTCTTGCGGGTGCTCTAACATCTAATCTAGCTGCTGAGTCTTTAGACGTACCCTTATTACTTGCTCCAACTCCCAAGTTCCTCTTTGATCTGCCTCTAGTAGGAGCTGTAACACCCCAAACCCGGTCTAAACGTTATGATCGAATCTGGCGATGTCACATTGTAACACCCATTACCCGTATTCGACGCCAGAATAGGGTACGAGGCATTACTAGAAGACATACATTTGCATACGTATTAAACCGAGTTACAAAATTTCATCCGAATTAAAAATTTTAAATTATTAACGTTCTTTTATAATTCTTTACAACATATCCTCGAAATATTATATTCATAACAAATAGGGCCTACGAGACCCGATATTTACACATGTAATTCAAAGCTTTATTTCCATTTCATTCAATTCACAATTTCTCATGTTCACAATTCAAATCAATTTCTCAATCCAATATATATATTTCAATCATCTAAGAATATAATTCAAGTTACACGAACTTACCAGGCTAAATTGCAGAAATACTAAAATTCAGGGCCATTTTGGTAATTTTCTATTTTCCTCAAATTTCCACTCAATCTTGATATAAATTAATATTTCATTCAATTTATTAATTTAAATAATAAAACAATTCATTTCATGCAATTTGGTCTTTTTGACATTTTACAAATTTACCCTTAAAATATTACTTTTATTCAATTTAGTCCACTAACCTAAAACATGCAAATTAGCCATTTTTAATGAAAACTCATGCTAGTTGGATAATCATATATTTTCCTCCTCCTCTCCATTCCACATCCTTCATGTATATAACATGCTTATATGTAACATTATCTATAATTTCACTATTTATTTATTTGTTCATTCAAAGCCGTCCACTTGAGCCATTATCACAAATTTATTTATATCTTGAGCTACAGAACCCCGAATTAAAATCTGAAAATTTTCTCTGAAACTACACTCACATATATTCTTATCATAAAATTTTCAAAATTTTTAGTTTAGCCAATAAGTACATTTTATTCTTTAAATTCATCCCTATTCTGCTGTCTAACAGTTTTGACCCTTCTTCACTAAAAATTAATTATCTCCTCGTATAATATTCGAATAATGTTCCTGTTTGTTTCTATTGAAAATATACTCATTCAATATTTTAAACAGATAAATTTAAGACCATAATCATTTTTCTCCATTTTTTATGATTTTTCAAAGTCAGAATAGGGGAACCTGAAATCATTCTGACCTTATCTCACAAAATTTATTATATCTCATGGTTTACAATTTCATTGCTTACACTGTTTCTTCTATGAGAAACTAGACTCAATAAGCTTTAATTTCACATTTTTTTCATCCTGTAATTAAATTTTCACGATTTATGGTGATGTTTCAAATTTAGACTGCTTCTATTGTCCACAATTGTTTTAGTGCAAAATGTTGATTACTAGGTGTATAACTCCCTTATTCCCTTTCTCTATAATATTTCCCATCAGTTTCACTTATATTTCTTCACTAACATATCAAGAACATAAGACCTTATATAATAAAACTCTACTATAACATTATTTCCATGCTTTTTCAATAATATCAAACTTAAAAATATATTTAAATCTTGATGTTCTTACCTTGTGCTATTGATTTCAATCTTTGACTTGATTTTCTCTCTCCTCCAGCTTCTATTTCTTGAATCTAACTTGATATTCTAGCTCCCCATTGTTTCCTTGTTATTTTTCTCTCTTGGAAGATATGGAAATTCTTTTGATTTCTAAGTGAAAATGGTAATTTTTTTTGTGGAATGACCAAATTGTAAAGAAAGCAAAACTTTCTTTCTTTTCCTCTCTTCTCACGTTGGTTGCATGGAAGAAGATGAATATTCTTCATCTTTCCTTCCATATATATACTAAATAGAATAATAATAAAATAATAAAATATCATTTAAAAATCAAATTAAAATATTAATAAACTAATATTTATTTAATTAATTAATCTAAAATATCACCAACATCATCATTGTCTTCTAGATTTCTCTCTCTTCTAATTGACCATTTTTCCCTTCATAATCTTTAAAAATTCCATCATTGAGTCATCACTTAATCTGGTAAAATTGTGATTTAGTCCCTCAAAATTCTTCACCTTTTCAATTTGGTCCTAATTCATCCATTTTCCTTAGTTTCTAGATATTCCACCCTTAAAATATTTACACTATCGGTCCTTCAAATTTTTCATATGTACACTTTAACCCCTCAAATTTTGAGTATTTACTCTTGGGCAACAAAACTTTTCTCACTTTTGCGATTTAATCATTTCTTGAATTAATATGTCATAATATAATTCCCAATGTTGCCATAACTCAAAATCTCCCTTTTTGTCACTTTATTTCTTTATTTTACTATCAATGATACCTACTTTCTTACTGTAGTAATTTTTGGGGTATTACAGTAGCAATTTTTGGGATATTACAGGAGCATTTCCTGATCTCGCACTCAGTATTACTTCTCTTTTAGTTGTTTCGGGACAATCCCAAATAAAGTGGTCTGGTGCACCACATCTGAAACAGGCATTTTCATTTGCTCTACACTCTCCAGGATAATGTTTATCGCATTGGGCACATTCTGGCCTAGTGGGTCGAGTACTACCTATACTTGCAACTGTATTAGTTTGAGCTCTAGAACCCTCAAATCTTCTGCCTCTACTTCGACTAGAACATCTGGTTAGAAAATTTGATCCACTAGAGAACTCTCTAGGCCTCTTGGAAGTACACTGAAATGATCTTCTCATCTGCCTTTTCTTCGTGTCTTGCACTTCAATTTCAGCTTTGCCTTTTTCTTTTTCTTTTAACAAATCCTCTGCTTTACAGGCTCTCTCAACCAGAACAACAAACTCTCTGATTTCTAAAACACCACTGACAGTCGAATATCATCATTGAGCCCGTCTTCAAATCTCTTGCATATGTTAGTTTCAGTGGACACAAACTCCCGAGCATATTAACTAAGTCTAACAAATTCGTTTTCATACTCGTTCACAGTCATCTTACCTTGTTTTAACTCAAGGAACTCTTTTCTTTTTTGATCTTTAAATCTCTGACTGATGTACTTCTTATGGAACTCCTCTTGAAAGAAATTCCAAGTAACCCTCTCACTAGGTACCACTGACACAAGAGTCTTCCACCAATGGTAAGTTGAATCTCTGAGAAGTGAGACAACACGCTTCATACAGTCTTCAGGTGTACAGGATAATTCATCAAAAACTCTGATAGTATTCTTGAGCCAAAATTCTATTTTTTCTGCATCATCGTCTTTAGTAGCCCGAAATTCTTCAACCCCTTGTTTTCTAATCTTATCAACTGGTGGTCTTTCCCTGATAACTATACCTACGACTAGAGAAGCTCCATGGGGAACCTTAGAATCATGAGAGGGTGGAAGTCTAATAGCCAGATTTTTGCGAACGAACTCAGCAAACCAATCATTCATAGCTTGGAAAAAGGCTTCTCGATCCCCTCCTCCCTGACTAACTGAAATGGGCCTTTCACTAACATTAACATTTGGTGGCACCGTCCCTTCTGTGGGAGTGGGCGCATTACTCTCTACTTCATTTGTACCTGCTCGTTCGGGATCCATAACTATAAAAGAAAACATTTTAAAATCATCAGGAGTCATCACACTATCAAAATATATAAGTATGGCATGTATAGCTAGACACTTATCCATACTGAATATTGTGAGAACCGACTAAAACTGCTCTAATACCAATAAAATGTAACCCCCTTACCCAATACCGTTGCCGGAGTCAAGCATGAGGCGTTACTTGACTTAACTTAAAAGTTCGAGGCATAAAATTTTACTTTTGAAATTAATTTCACTATTCACAACAATGTTGTCCACCTCAACAGTAATTACTAAATTAATTATAACTCGAGCTACGAAACTTGAAATTTAGATTCGTAAAATTTCGCTAAAACTAGGCTCATATATATTTTTACCATAAAGATTTTAGAATTTTTGGTTTAGCCAATTAGTACAGTTTATTAGTTAAAGTCTCCCCCATTTCACTGATCGACTGTCCTGACCTCTCGTCACTAAAATTTAATTATCTCATTGTACAGGCTTCATATGGTGCTCTCACTTGTTTATACAGAAAATAAACTCAATAAGGAAACTATACATATAAATTATAACTCATAAATATTTTTTTTTACAATTTTTAATGATTTTCCAAAGTCAGAACAGGGGATTCCAAAAACAACTTTGACCTTGTCTAACAAAAATGCAAATATCTCAGAATACATAATTCATTTGTCTACAATGTTATTTTTCTATGAAAATAGACTTAATAATATTTAATTTTATATCTCATCCACCCTCTAATTAATTTTCCACTATTCTTGGTGATTTTTCAAAATTACGTCACTGCTGTCTCAAAACTGATCCACTACCAATTTTTACTTTTTCATGATTTCTATGCATAATTTATCACCTAGACTTTTATAACAACAAACACCTTCATAATTAGCCATTTTAATAACTATTCATCATCAAATATTTACATATCATCTTTTAGTCATAATTTAAGAATATACAATCGAAATGACTAAGTCCCTATACATGCCATAGCTTGAAACATTTATTATCTTAAAATACCGAGTTCTGGTGGTTGATAGTGTGAACGCTCTCCGACGTCTTGAAGATCCCGACTATGCTTGATAATACTATATGAAAGAAAAAGAAATAAAAGAAGTAAGCATAATGCTCAGTAAGTTTACAAGTAAATAAATAACAACATTTAACACAAATAATGATATGCAAGTATCAAGTTCTTAAGTTTCCTCTTTAATTACTCTCATTTACTTGTTTATTTACTTACCTATTTAGATAACTTAAGATTACAACTTACTCTTCTCTAGCTGAAATATTGGTTCTCACTTATATCATAACATATTCTTAACTCTTATAACTAACCTAAAGTTGCTAATTACACTTTTACTTGAACTTCCATAAAACATAATCTGTTTTCTATCCCGTTGAGCCACATTGGAATAATAAGGATACTTGGGTCTCATATCTAATAATAACATGCCAAAGCCATGTCCCAGGCATGGTATTACATGGGATGTTTCCTATACTGCCAATGCCACATCCCAGATATGGTCTTACTTGGGAGTTCTCATATCAGTGCCCATGCCATGTCCCAGACATGGTCTTACGGGGGACCTCTCATCTCGATGCCAACGCCATGTCCCAGACATGGTCTTAGATGGGACCTCTCATAGTCTCAATGATTCCAATGCCATGTCCCAGACATGGTCTTACATGGGATTTCTTTACCCAAATGTCATGACATTTGTATCCAATACACTCCTAATGTTTCAACGGGGCTTTTATCACTGATTCCTGTCATCTCATACTTAAGTCAACATTAAATAATTTCATGAAATAAATACATAATTGTTAGAAAATAGCAGCATTAATAATATTTATTGAAATATTTCATTTATTTACTGTAAACTTACCTCGGTACAAAAATGTGATCAAATGTAACACTTTAGTCCTCAATCTTTTTCTTTACCCAGTCTAGCTCCTAATTTTGTTCTTCTTGATCTATAATAGAAATTTTAGCTTATTTCATACTCACATTCATTAAAACAGTCCTTGACTCAATTTTGGCAAAATTATAGTTTTTCCCCTAAAATTTTGCATATTTACACTTTTTCCCCAAAGCTCAGAAATTAAACTTCATCTCTTATTCTTATGTTTTATAACATGCTGGACATTTTTCCCTTCTATGACAACATCAAATTCTTACTCTAACACTTACTTATGAACATTAGGTATTTTTGCCGATTATGTCAACATACTCTTTTTCACTTAAAATCGACTAGAAAAAGTTGGTTAACATAATTCCTAGCTCATTTTCTATCATAAAACATCAAAATAAACATATTTCACCTATGGGTATTTTTCCAAATATGAACCCTAGGTTAAATTATTGCTAAAATAAGCTAAATTAAGCTACCGGGATTCCAAAAACGTAAAGAACATTAAAAACGAGGCTTGGAATCACTTACTATGAGCCTGAGAAAGTGAAGAAACCTTAGCTATGGTTTTCTTCAAGTTTTGGCAGCAAGCAAGGATGATGAACACAATTTTTACATCTTTTTCCCTTTTAATTCTATTTATTTACTAAATGACTAAAATGCCCTTAAAAAATCCTATTTCACTTATCTCATGTTCATTTTTGTCCATCACTAACTAATTGTCTAATTACCATATAAGGACCCCTAATATATAGTTCCATAACAATTAAATACCTTTAACATATAAAACTCAACTTTTTCACTTTTTACAATTTAGTTTTTTTAACTAAATTGAGTGCCCAAACGTCAAAAATTTTTGAACAAAATTTTCACGAAATATTTCCGTGAAATTGTAGGCTATAAAAATATAGTAAAAATAAATTTTTCCTCATCAGATTTGTGGTCCCGAAACCACTGTTCCAACTAAGCCCTAAATCGGGATGTTACATGGAAGTTGGCAGCGAAGATGGAAACATAATTAAAATTGTTGACGCATTCCCAGATGAGAAGTTATTTGTTGTAGATGCAAGCCCTTGGTATGCAGATTTGGTTAATTATCTAGTGTGTGAAAAACTCCCATTGGGTTTCTCATGTAATGAAGTACTACTGGAACGAGCTATATTTATTCAAGGTATGCAATGTCAACATTATTCGATGTTGTGTTTCGGAAGAAGAGATACTTTCTATCTTAAAGCATTGTCATGATGCTCCTTATGGAGGTCATTTCGGTGGCATGCAAACTGCTACTAAGGTTTTCCAATCTAGATTCTACTAGCCTTCATTATTCAAATACACTCACAATTTTGTGAATCAATGTGATAGATGTTAGTGCACTGGCTCTATATCCCGACTTAATGAAATGTTGCAGCAGCCAATTATGGAGGTTGAATTGTTCGATGCTTGGGTTATGAATTTTATAGGACCATTTCCAAGTTCATTTGGAAATCTTTATATATTAGTAGCTGTTAACTACGTCTCGAAGTGGGTTGAAGCTGTTGCAGTCCTAAAGGATGATGCAAAGATAGTTCTGAAATTTTTTCACAAGCATATATACTCACCCACTTTGGCACACCAAAGGCATTGATTAGTGATCAAGGTATACATTTTCATTTCAACCAAGTGACATCCACAATGAAGAGATATGAGTTAATCATAGAATGGTTTCTACTATCATCCACAAAATAATGGACAAGCTAAAGTATCGAATCGACAAATTAAAAACATTCTTGAGAAGGTTGTGAACCCTTCAAGAAAAGATTGGTCTTCCAGACTGGATGACACTTTATGGGCATTGCGGACGCATAAAAACTCCATTGGGGATGTCGCCGTATCAATTGGTTTTGGGGAAATCCATGTCACTTTCCAGTTGAACTGGAGCACAAAGCAATGTGGGTAATTAAGTAAGTGAACATAGACTATGAAGCTGCTTGAAAGAAAAGGTTGTTGGATATCACTGAACTGGAAGAGATTAGGCGAAATGCCTATGAAAACGCTGCAATTTCCAAGGAAAAAATCGAACGTTGGCATGACAAAATTATTTTGCAGCGACAATTTATCGCGAGTTAACAAGTTTTATTATTCAATTTTAGACTGAAATTGCACCTGGGTAAATTGAACTCTCGTTGGTCTGGTTCATTCGAAGTTGTCAAAGTATTTCCTCATGGTGCGGTCATAATCAGAGATTTACATGATGGATACCAGTTCAGAGTGAATGGAAAGCAATTGAAACATTATCTTGGGAATATTTATCAAAAGCAAGCAGAAACCATTAAATTTGTCGAAAAATTTTAGTTCTAATGAAATTTATTATGTAAATTTATTTTATTTTTGTTTCTGTTCAATTTTGTTTTACTTTTTTTTTAGAATAATTAGGTACCATTATCGAAGCACTTGGGCTTATCATCAACGCAGTTCGTACTATTGTACTATCACTTATGACTCATCAAGAATGAGGGCATATCAGAAATTTTAGATCCCACCGTTTGATTAAAAGTCACCTAGCCATCTGATCTGTCTGAGAGGGCGCAATTCTCATTAGACATATTTATTCCCATTAGCTCTATTTCCCTTCACAAAAGTCACGCCTTTCCATCTTCTTTTGCTCGCTATAAATCCCCTTTTCACTGTGCCAATTGTAGCACATACAAAGCAGCCATTTTTATTCACTTCCTCTTCCCCAAGTTCGTACCTTTACAAGTTGAAACCATCTTCACTCCACAGAGAAACAAAATATGGCAAGAAAGAGAGGATCAGTCAAGAAGGCCACCAGGCCTCTTGAAGAACACTTCTCTACAATTGCAGTTCATGAATCAGAATTCTCCATGCTAACGGAGAAAAAAGAGCCGGTGATCTTTTTAATGAAAGTGGCCAAGGATTGGTTCCAAGACAACATTTTGAAGCGAAACTTCCACCCAGAACAAGGCATTCTTCTTTCGCAACAACAAGACTTGGGCAAGCAAGTCTACAAAACCATCTCTAAGCTGAAGTGGGAGACTTTCTGCACGTATCCTGGAAGCTATTCTCTTTCATTGGTATGTGATTTTTCCGCTAACCTTTATGACCATGAGTTTGAGTTTATCTTTGTTCAAGAAGGCTTAATCCCATGGGATGCTAAAAAAATCAATGAGCTGTATAACATTAAAATAGATGTAGATGAACACTCTGAGTGTATTAAGGATATCACAGACGACAAAAGGGACCTGTTGGTGAAGGATTTATATGTCTAAGGAGCATTGTGGATGGGTTCACATCAAAAGAATTATACGATGCACCGCCGCTTCCTGACACTGCAAAGTAAAATCTGGTTTCATTTTCTCAACTGCAGGCTACTGCCCTATACTCACAAAACCACAGTTATCCTCGATAGAATGTGCCTGATACATTCAATTGTAAAGGGTAGAAAAATTGATGTTGGTGTAATACTCCACCAGGAAATTACTGACTGCGCCGCAAGGCAAACTGGAATTTTGGTTTTCCCATCATTGGTGATGCTACTGTGCCAGCAGGATGCGATCATGCCCCGTGATGATGAACACGTCCTGGAGAATAAAGGCTCGATAAATGAAGCCTCTATTGAAAGAATAGATCGTGGAAAAGATACATTAGCAATGAAGGCAGCAAAGACCAGCAAGACAAAAAAGGGCAAAACCAAGGAAAAAACCACGAGAACAAACCTGACTGCAGAGACATCGTTGTTGCGCAAAGTGCAGGAAATTGAGAAGTTGGCCAATTCTATTAGCAATAAGCAGATTAGGCTTGTAGCTACAATAGAGGATATGGACAGATTATAAAATTTGTTCTATGCTTATACCAGGGCCTATAACAACTCTATTGTAGCCACATTAAGTCAATTAAGCCCGACCCCACTCCCAGAATATCCAGTGTTCTCACTGATCATTTGAGATTATGAACCCTCATCTAAGGAAGATGACTTAGGGGACTGAGATAGATCGGTGGAATCCCCTACCATTGTGCACGTCTCTAAAGTTGAGAAACAAGAGGACTCAAGGGACGGTGAGAAGTACCTGTGAAGGATTGATAGCCTGGTCGAGGGTGACTTCATTGCT
This sequence comes from Gossypium raimondii, assembly GCF_025698545.1. Classification (NCBI taxonomy): domain Eukaryota; kingdom Viridiplantae; phylum Streptophyta; class Magnoliopsida; order Malvales; family Malvaceae; genus Gossypium; species Gossypium raimondii. The sequence continues at coordinate 23,323,539 of NC_068576.1, read as the reverse complement.
GGTCAGGAGGCACTTGTTATTGAGGAGGAAGTTGATGTGGAAGTGGAGGAAGTCCGTGTTGTAGTTTTGAACGAGAAGGTCGAGGAAGAAAATACTGAGAAAGATGCTACTGAGAAAGAATATGCTGAGAACACTGTCAATGCATCCAAGTTTGTGGGTGCAACTACTGGTAATCTAGAGCGAGATGGAGCTAAACAGGTGGAAGCTACAGAGGTAACAAATGAGAAGGACCACAACTCATTAGCGATAATTGTTTATACTGGACCATTCAAGGTGTCCCCTCCTACACAAGAAGTAGTAGATGATGCTGGGGCAACGCCGAAAACTGAGGAGCGATTCGAGGACCGTACGAAGCCCGAAGAAAAGAAGAGAAAGCGCTCCAAAGACAAAAAGCGCAAGAAAGAGGAGAAAAGAGGAGGAAGAAGAAACATCGGGCAGCCATATTGACGACCGAGGAAAATTGAGTTCGTTTATTTTAAGTTTTAGCTGTAGTATTCAAGCATTGCATGTAGCTGTAATTTTCATCTTATTAGTGAACATTGTCGTTGCATGTTTACTGTCATTGCATTTTAATGTTCATGCATTGCATGTAACTGTAATTTTCATTTTGTTAGTGAGCATTGTCGTTGCATTTTTATTGTCATTGCATTTTAATGTTAGTGCATTGGGGACAATACAAACTTTAAGTTTGGGGGAATGCATATGGGTTTTGGAAATACTCCCACATTTCAAAAATATTTTTTTAATGAAACATGCAAAGTTTATTTGTGGTTAATAAAAATGTGTTTGAAAATTTTTGTTACATTCGATACTTAATTCTTAAATCATGTGAACTATTAATGAATGAGTTGGATAAATTTGACTAAATGTTGTACCTTCAATTCTTTGATTAATGATTTAGGTTGCATTAGTAATGGATGACTGTAAATGTAAAAATATATAGGATTTTTCATATATAATTCATCACCTTTTACTTAAAATTGTTGCAAAACCAAGTAATTGTTTAATAAATTAATGAAATATGTGAAAATATGAAATTAGGACATAGAAATTATTAAAATGTGATTTTATGTTTTATTATATAGTTTTCATGCATAAAATGGCTTATCTTATATTAATTTAAGCATATTATATTTTTAAGTTATGAAATGGGCCATGCATGATTAAATTAAATAAAAAATTAATGTTATATTTTAATAATTCATTATAAATATTTCATCAATAAAATTTGGTTTAATATATTAAGTAAATTGATTAATTAAAGTGCTTAAATTAATTCATTTGGTCCTCTAAACTATCTATTATTTTTGACAGGTCTGAGAGTTTTCTTCTAATTTTAAAACCGTCCAAAGTGGGGACAAAGTCAACCCAATTTTCGGCCGCACATGGCTGATTATAAACCAATTTTTGGTTTAATTATACAAGGACCTTGAAGAGTTGAAGAAATTAGAGATTTACCTTAACATTTGTTGGAGACCGAGTCTTAGTCCTGAGTTGTTGAGGCATTCAAATTGACAAAAAAATCTAGGAAAAATTAGCCACATTTCCTCAATTCATGGCCGACCACTCTTGGAGGAGGTTTCAAAGGATCGACACTCCCATTTTTAGCAAACTAGCTCCCTTGCCTCACCTATAAATAAGAGCTCATTTCTCACTTTTTCAATCATCCCTCATCCCTCATCCCTCTCATCTCTCACCCTCTCTCTCAACTCTCTTAGCTCTCACACCTATCATCATCCTTGCATAAGGATGTTAGCAAATTAGCCTCTTAAAGAGCCCTTGGTCAGCTACCTTGGAGAACCATCAGATAAGGAGTCTCTTCAGTCAGAGTCTTGGGTGACAACCACTCTGAATATGGTTTAATCTTTCTTTTCTTTAATTTAATATAAATATGTTTGCTATGTGTTTTTTATTCTTGTTTACAACAATGATAGCTTAATTTTATTTAAGCTAGGATGATTATTTTGATTAAATAATATGTATTTGACTCATGCTTATAATGTTTGTGCCTCAATCGATCATGTTTTCAATTAAAATGAAGTTTGTATTTCATTTATACGTGATTGAAATGCACCTGAATTGGCTGAGCGATCCTAACCAGACGACGACTAATGGACGCATAATTGAAATGTGCATGCTTAATTTAGATCCTAACCCGATTAAATTGTAGGTTGCATAACAACCCTAACCAGGCTCTGTTATCTGCATAGTTTTTAGATTTGTGTGATTAAATTGTTTCAAACGTAACACGTCCCTGTTACCTCACACGAATCGTAAGAAACCCTTAGTAAATAATGACCAGTAAAATGCGTATTTACTAAGTAAAGGATTTGGAAAGGACCTAATTTGGTTTCCAAACTCATGAAAGATCGAGTTGCCATGGAATGTTTTTCCGAATATTATTCAGCATGATGATAATAAATTGAGTTTAATTAAAGTAATTGTCCTAGTTTATTTATGTTATAATTGTTGCAAATTGTGTTAAATTTTGCTAAAATCTATTTCATTCATATAGTTTGCATACTTAGGACTGTGTACACTTGCACAAACCCCATCGTTACAAGTTTTTGGTGCCGTTGCCGGGGATTGTCAACAGTTGCCATAGTCATTTTTTCGTGAAATTATTTATTATCAATTTGATTTATTTCTAACATTATTGACTTATTCTTTTTATTTTTTTATTTTCTTTTCAGGTGTTTATAAGCATAGATCGAATTATTGATTTACTCCCTGTAGACCTTGAAATTGAGCGAGCTTTCAGACAAAGAAGACGTGAACGAACAGCTCTAAGAGAAGTCAAGATGGACCTTGGAAATCAGACTCAAGACCAAGGTAATTAAGCTGATTATGTACGAAATCCCACCCTCATTGCCGATGATAGGGATCGATGCATCAGAAAATATGCTGTGCCACTTTTTAGCGAGTTAAACCCAGGAATTAGAAGGCCAAATATTGAGGCAACCTAGTTTGAATTGAAACTAGTGATGTTTCAAATGCTACAAATGGTGGGCCAATTTAGTGGTATGCTCACAAAAGATCCATATCTCCACCTTTGATTGTTTGTGGAGGTGAGTGATTCATTCAAGATAGCCGGTGTGACTGAAGACGCACTGAGGTTGAAGTTGTTGCCGTACTCATTGCGAGATTGAGCACGAGCATGGCTCAATTTATTGCCACCAAGTTCCATATCTACATGGAAAGAATTAGCAGAGAGATTTTTGGTTAAGTATTTCCCACCTAGCAAAAACGCTAAGTTGAGGAACGAGATCACAACTTTCCAGCAATTGGATAATGAGTCTTTGTATGAGGCTTGGAAGCGATTCAAGGAGTTACTTCGTAAGTGTCCTCATCATGGGATTCCTCATTGTATCTAGTTGGAGACATTCTATAATGGTCTCAACGCACATACAAGATTGATGGTAGATGCTTCCGCTAATGGTGTAATTTTGTCTAAGTCTTATAATGAGGTATATGAGATCATCGAGAGGATCGCGAGTAATAACTATCCATGGCCAACAAATCGAACAACTTCAAGAAGATAAGGTTTTGGAGTTCATGAAGTTGACTCTTTCACTTAATTATCGGCTCAGGTATCGTCTATTTCCTCTATGTTAAAACAGTTAACCACTAATAGCACTAATAATTTTGCAGCTCAGCCACCAAGTCCTTTTGAAGTAATTTCCTGTGTGTATTGTGGGGAAGGCCATTCTTTTAAGATTTGTTCATCAAACCCTGAGTTAGAATACTATGTGGGGAACCAATATCAAAATAGGAGTGGACAAGGACCTCAGTCCAACTTCTACAATCCTTCATGGCATAATCATCCTAATTTTTCTTGGAGTAACCAAGGAAATGGATCGAACAAAAACTTATTGCAATAAAGACCCAACCAATCTCAAGGGTTTAATCAGCAAGCTCTAAAACCACCTCAAGCTGAGGCATCAAACAGTTTGGATAACTTGTTGAAAGCGTACATGGCAAAGAATGACGCTTCGATCCAAAGCCAAGCAGCAACACTGAAAAATTTGGAAAACCAAATGGGTCAGTTAGCTACGGAGCTTCGTAATAGACCGCAAGGAACCTTGCTGAGCGATACTGAGAATCCAATAAATTTGGGTAAAGAACATATCAAGGCAGTGGCATTGCGAGTGGAAAGACTCTAGAACCCCGATTGATTGATGTCGATGATGAGCATGTTGAAAAAGGAGGAAAGTCAACCAGCTGTTGAACTTCCTACACCAAAGGAATCAGAATCTGCAAAGTCTAACAAGGTAAACCCTGACCTAGTGAATTCAGATATTTTAACATCCTCTTTGGATGCAGATTTACCTACTCAGAAAAGTTGTCCGGTTCAATCGAAAGTTCCATCACCTCCATATCCGCAAAGATTGCAGCAACACAAGTAGAAACAGGAGGTGCAATTCAAGAAGTTTTTGGATGTTCTGAAGCAATTACACATCAATATTCCGTTGGAGGCTTTAGAACAAATGCCAAATTATGTGAAGTTTATGAATGATATATTATCTAAGAAAAAATGACTGAGTGAGTATGAGATTGTTGCTTTGACAAAGGAGTGCAGTGCGTTCCTGCAAAACAAACTGCCACCAAAATTGAAAAACCCAGGAAGCTTTACTTTTCCCTGTAACATTGGTGAATCTTACTGTGGTAAAGCTTTGTGTGACGTAGGAGCGAGTATCAACTTAATGCCTAAGTCTATTTTCAAGATGTTAGGAATAGGTGAAGTAAGACCTACAACTGTGACGCTTCAGCTAGCAGATCGATCTTTAGCATATCCCGAAGGAAAGATCGAGGATGTTTTGGTAAGAGTCTATAAATTTATTTTTCCTACTAATTTCATTATTTTAGATTTTTAAGAAGATAAGGAAGTACCAATTATCCTTGGGAGACCTTTCCTAGCCACGGGAAGAATGTTAATTGATGTGCAGAAAGGTGATCTCACCATGTGAGTTCAAGACGATCAGGTGAACTTTAACATTCTTAAAGAAATAAAATTTCCCGATCTGACAAAGGAGTGTTCAATTATGGAAGACATAGAAACCTTGGTATCTTTGGAAAGCAATTTTGAAGATGATCCATTGGAGAAAGATTTAGATCTTGACCCTTTGGAGGATGAAGAAGGTGAAGAAAACATGGCTTTGATGAAAGCCAATCCAAGAAATTATATTCAATCCACACGGTTTGAACCATTGGAGTTGGAAGTTAGAGAATTTGTGCAACCCAAGTTTTTAATCGAAGAACCACCTAAACTCGAACTAAAGCTACTTCCTTTCCATTTGAAATATGTGTATTTAGGTGATTGTTCTACTTTGCATGTGATTATTTCAACAGTGCTGACAAAAGATCAATAGGAGTGATTAATTGTTGTTCTAAAGAAAGTTAAGAACGCGATTGGTTGGAGCATAGCTGATATTCGAGGTATAAGCCCTTCATTTTGCATGCATAAAATTATTTTAAAAGAAGGTGAAAGAGCTCGAATTGATGGGAAAAGGAGGCTCAATCCTATTATGAAAGAAGTTGTGAGAAAGGAAGTGATCAAATGGTTAGATGCAGAAATCATCTATCCTATTTCAAATAGTTCGTGGGTAAGTCCAGTGCAGTGTGTGCCGAAGAAGGGTGGAATCACGATTGTTGAAAATGAGCATAAGGAGTTAATTCCAATGAGAACTGTTACCAGTTGGAGAATCTGTATTGATTACAGAAAGCTGAACAAAGCCACTCGAAAAAACCATTTTTCGTTGTCTTTTATGGATCAGATGTTAGATCGACTAGCAGGTAATGAATTCTATTATTTTTTAGATGGCTATTCGGGATATAACCAAATAGTTGTAGCCCCGAAGGACCAACATAAAACAACCTTTAATTGTTTGTATGGTACGTTTGCTTTTAGGCGAATGCCTTTTGGTTTATGCAATTCACCTGAAACTTTTCAACGATGCATGATGGCAATATTTACTGATATGGTCAAAAATTTCGTCGAGGTTTTCAATGATGATTTTTCTATTTTTGGTAACACTTATGATATCTGTTTGAGTAATTTGGCTGAGGTACTGAAGAGATGCGAAGAGACGAATCTTGTCCTTAATTGGGAAAAATGTCATTTTATGGTCAATGAAGGAATTGTCTTAGGTCACAAGATCTCAAAGAAAGGAATTGAAGTTGACAAAGCAAAGGTGGACGTAATTGAAAGATTATCGGCCCCAATTAATGTGAAGGGAGTCAGAAGTTTCTTAGGCCATGCCGATTTTTACCGAAGGGTTATCAAGGATTTCTCAAAAATTTCTATCCCGCTGTGTTTGTTGTTAGAGAAAGATACAGTGTTCAATTTCAACAAAGCATGTTTGGAAGCTTTTGAAGATCTAAAGAATCGGATAATTGCAGCCCCATTGATCGTTACGCCTGATTGGAACTCACCTTTTTAGTTGATGTGCGATACAAGTGATTATGCTGTTGGAGCTGTGATGGGTCAAAGAAGAAATAAAGTATTCCACCCCATTTACTATGCAAGTAGAACCTTGACGGGAGCCCAACTCAATTATACGGTAACTGAAAAGACACTATTTGCTATAGTTTTTGCTTTTGAAAATTTTTGTTCATATCTTATAGGTACCAAAGTTACAGTATTTATTGACCATACGGCCATTAAATATTTGCTCACGAAGAAAGATGCAAAACCAAGGCTAATTCGTTGGATACTTTTACTCTGAGAATTTGACCTTGAGATCCAAGACAGAAAAGGTGTCAAAAATCAAGTAGCTGATCGTCTGTCGAGGTTGGAGCAAGATAAGGTAACCCAGTCTGGTGTGCCTATCAATGAGAATTTCCCAGATGAGCACTTACTTGAGGTAAGTTGAATTCATGAAATACCCTGGTTTCTAATTTTCCCAATTATCTTGCATGTGGAATAATTCCTCGAGAAATGACATACCCACAAAGGAAAAAATTCCTTCATGATAGTCGGTATTATTTTTGGGAGGTTCCATTTTTGTTTAAACAGTGTGCAGATAATATAATCCGAAAGTGTATAGCTGAAAGTGAGATTGCTGAGATCTTATATCATTACCATTCATCTCCAAGTGGGGGACACTTTGGTGGTTCACGTACTACAGCAAAGATTTTGCAAGCAGGTTTCTTTTAGTCTACACTATTTAAAGATGCTTACGCTTATGTGAAGAACTATGATAAGTTCCAAACAACCGGAAATATATCAAGGAGGAATGAGATGCCCTTGAAAAATATTTTGGAGATTGAATTGTTCGACGTATGGGGCATTGACTACTTAGGCCCATTTCCTTCTTCATGTGGGAACAAATACATCTTAGTTGATGTGGACTATGAATGCAAGTGGGTTGAAACTGAAGCATGCCCTACAAATGATGCTAAGGTAGTCATGCGATTCCTACATAAGCATGTGTTTACACGATTTGGGACACCAAGAGCTATGACACAAATGGCTTAAATGGTTGCTTGAAAAATATGATGAGAAACACAAGATTGCTACTGCCTATCACCCCTAGTCTAATGGACAAGTTGAAAGAGTGAACTGTGAAATCAAAGGTATCCTTGAAAAGGTAGTACACCCTAACAGAAAAGATTGGTCTCGAAGGCTCGATGATGCATTATAGGCCTATCGAACAACATTCTAGACTCTGTTAGGAATGACTCATTATCGATTGGTCTTTGGAAAGGAATGTCATTTGCCATTAAAATTGGAGAATAAAGCTCACTGGGCTTTGAAGCAATTAAATTTTGATCTTAAGCACTCCGGTGAGAGAAGGATGTTACAACCTGATAAGTTGGAAGAGTTGAGGTTGTTTTCCTATGCGAATGCCAAAATGTGTAAAGAAGATCAAAGAGATGGCATGATAGTCATATAGAACCTCGCGAGTTTAAAGAAGGTTAGAAGGTGTTGTTGCTTAATTCAAGGCTGAAGTTATTTCCTAGGAGACTGAAATCTCGATGGAAAGGACCTTATACTATCCGCCGAGTTTATTCTTATGGGGCTATTGAATTGTACGACAATTACGAAGGTACGTTTAAAGTTGATAGTAAACATCTCAAACACTACTGGGATGGTGAAGTTGAGCGAGTTGAATCTTTGTTCAAATTAATAGAACCTTGACTTTTCATAAACTCGTCTTGTAAATAAATAAATAATTAGAATTTATTTTCTTAATTAAGTTCATTTAATTAATTTTGTCTAAGGAGATTGGAACTTAAGCGGGATCGCTGTGACCCTTTCAACCTTTCCTAGGAATTAATTTAATGTAATTTGTTAAGAAGAAATCTTGTAATTAGGTTTTAAAATGTTTTTCTAGTTTAAATTATTTTGTTAAAATTTAAATTTTTATGTTAATAAAGGGGGTCAAATTTGACCCAAGTACTAATAAGTTTTTTTTAGTGAGATAAAGTCTGAGTTAGAGGCCCAAGATAGAAAAAAGGAGGGAAAAAATAGGCTTTGTCGTCACACCCATTACTTTCCGCCCAAGTAACTTTAATTTAGCTAAATTTTTGCTACATGTTGCCCTAATTTTTCCCTATATAAACCCTCTCCATTCTACTAAATTTTCATATCCCTCAAATTAATTTGCTTACACCCTAAAATTCCATAAAATCTCTCTTTTTGTGTCGTTAGCCTCAAATCCCGAAAGGAATCTCTAGCCCTTTTCTTTTCTTTAGCCGAAACTACCTAGTACCACCACAAGAGAATTGTCGAAGCATCGACGTCACAACTGCACGCAGCCGTTATCACCACCACATACCACCATTACTGTCGCACGTTGTTGTCGTCGCCGCAACTCCTTCACCGTCACAAAGTTTGCCGAAGCAAGTTCCACCTTTTGCCAATCTCTTTTGCCTCTACAAGTAGAAACTTTACCCAATTTTTGGGAAAATACCATGTCTCGCAAAAGAACTAGATCGTCAAAAACTACTCTGGAAAACCCAATTTTGATCGATGAAGAAGTGAAAGAGCGATTTGATTCAATTTTCAAGCATCAACCTACGATGCCGGAAAAGGGTTTTAACCTAAAGAGCAATGATGTGATGGTTGTCCCTGTGCCGATTAGAAAGCTAATCAATGCTCTCAAGTGGGAACGATTTTGTGATGCTCGTTCACTTCCCGATGATGAACTAGTTTGAGAATTCTATACTAGTTTGACTACACAAGATGCTACTGAAGTCATCGTTCGAAAGAAAAAGGTATCTCTTACTTCTAAGTCCATCAATGATTTGTTTAATTTACCTGATGTTGAAGAAGATGAGTACTACCCTATGATGAACAATATCAATTGGGATTTTCTTCAATAAGTGCATGTGTTGTGACAAATCCGGGATCTTAATGGATTATAAGAAAGTATGGGAGCCATTCTTGTCGAAGAGAATATTTAAAACCAGTAGCAAAGGTATGGTTCTATTTTGTTCACTACAGTTTTATGCCTATCTCACATAGTTCCACCATCTCGATGGAACGAATGCTCTTGTTATATGCAATTTTGACAGAAAAGTCCATTAATGTTGGGAAAATTATCCTCAAGGAAATTCACGATTATGCTAAAAAGAAGGCAGGAAGTGCTTATTTCCCATCATTAATCACTTCACTTTGCTTAAGGGCCCGTGGTAAAACACAAGCAAATCTGAAGCGGCAGTATGTGATGTGACCCGGCCTCGTTGATGAATTCGAGTCGTATTGTTGCCCGATCGTTAAAACAGGGAAGAATCGTTTGAGTTTGAATTGAAGTCAGATTTAGGCTAAATAGGGCTTATGGGTGTCAATGGATAGGTTTATGAAAGAAGGTTAATTGAATGTATAAGGGTTGGCTATGAAAGAATAGAAAACTTGGTGTTTGAATTTAAAACAGTAACTTGAGAACAAGAATGAACCAACTCTTTGTTAAGGGTTGACCCGAGACTTATAGGTTCTAAAGTTGATTTTGAAAACTAAAATGGAAACCTTGACCCACTATCTAGATCAGATAGGAACCTTGGTATAATTTGGGTTGAACGCCACACGTAAACGTGATAAGTTCGATTGAACAAAAACGGTTGACGCCAGTAACTACTTAGATAAGTCAACGAAGTTTTTGGACGAAATTTAAGAGAAGAATCCTCTCTAAATTTTGACAGCAATTCGATAAAGTTTCAAAAAGTCCATACAAAGTAAAAATTCAGCTATTTATAATAATCTCCTAAGCTAGCCGAATGGTCTCTTACAATCCTTAAAGAGTAAGCAAATGAACCACTTAAATGTGCAAAATAGATTCGGCTGAACTTGATAAGCTTCTAGAACTCTCATTGCACCTTAGCCACTTTGATTGATGCATGAAGGAGTTAGATTCGGCCAATGTACATAAATGAGCTCATTTAAGTTGTATCTTTTCTTGAAAAGTGACCACCATTAAGAGGATTCGAACGGCCAAATGAAGTGTGAACACTTTCGGTTTCAAAGAGTCATCATGTGTGAACATTCCAAACCGAAAAGCCAAGAGTGTGAACTTCATGTGTGAACGGCATTATGCTGGTTCTTGAATCATTTAAAATCAGCTGAACATTCTTCATGCATGTAACACCACATTCATTGAACCTATGGTTCATGAACCTAGCTTAAATGCTTCCATCCACATTCGGCCAACCTACACAACATGAACAAATGGATTTAGTTAATCATTATTCAGCTGAAACATATTAAAAACATAATTTAGACAACATTAATCCATATAATTATAACAAGATACAATTAATTAAACTAAGTCTAATTAATTCAGTTTGGACAAGAACATTAAAACATGTATTAAGACATATTTATAAGCTGTAGGAAATTAATTTGACTTAATAACATGTAAGAAAAACACAATTGACATGCATAATTAAATTGTCCAGATTTGAGACCAATTAAAAAGCAAAAATTAATTGAGCTGTAATAAACTAATTAAATGACTCAAATGATTATTTCAGCTACTATAATAAGGTCTTAATAATAATATGCAGCTGAATCATAACTGACTTGAGTTGAAATTGAGCTGAAAACAAGCTAAATGCAGCTCCACAAAATAAAAATTTAGCTACGTCCAGCTTGCAAATAGGACGAGCCTCGCTTGTAGGCTAAAACAATGGCCATTCCCAAGGGCAGGTCGTATCAGTATGTCCAAGGGTGCATCACAAGTCATGATCTTGAAATCCAGGAAAAGTTAAAGGTTAAGATTTTTGAAACTGAAATGTCCCATCTCTTAAAATCCCTACCTTTAAACCAATCCCCATTACAACCTTATAAAAGACCTATTGATTTGATGATTATGTCGCCTACATTAGTAGAGAGGAAGTATTAAGTTCAACATATGAAGATCATAAATAAGCCTTATGATTGTTTGATTGATTGATGAGAAATTGTGTTGAATGAAGAATATTATCTATGGTTGTGACGTACATGCAAACTATGATTCATGTTGGCATATCTTGAAACTTAGAATAAAATTTTCAAAATGTTTGTATATGAGTTACTTGTTAATAAAGAAGATTTATGACCATGAATTTGTTGATGCATGATTATGAGACGAAGATTGATGCTACTTACACTCTTAGCAAAATTTGCCTTAGTAAGACCTTGTGCTGTGCATGAACATTACTCGGGACAAGCAATGATTTAAGTTTGGGGGTGTGTAAACAGAAAAATATATATGATTTTTCCTATATGATTCATCACCCTTTTACTTAAAATTTTTGTAAAACCAAGTAATTGTTTAATAAATTAATGAAATATGTGAAAATATGAAATTAGGACATAAAAATTATTAAAATGTGATTTTATGTTTTACTATATAGTTTTCATGCATAAAATGGCTTATTTTATATTAATTTAAGCATATTATATTTTTAAGCTATGAAGTGGGTCATGCATGATTAAATTAAATAATAAAATATAATGTTATGTTTTAATAATTCATTATAAATATTTCATTAATAAAATTGGGTTTAATTAATTAAGTAAGTTCATTAATTAAAGTGGTTAAATTAATTCATTTGGTCATCTAAACTATCTATTATTTTTGACAGGTCTGAGAGTTTTCTTCTAATTGCAAAACCGTCCAAAGTGGGGACCAAGTCAACCCAATTTTTGGCTGCGCATGGCTGATTATAAACCAATTTTTGGTTTAATTATACAAGGCCCTCGAAGAGTTGAAGAAATTAGAGATTTACCTTAACATTTGTTGGAGACCGAGTCTTAGTCCTTAGTTGCTGTGGCATTCAAATTGACCAAAAATTAAGGAAAAATCAGTCACATTTCCTCAATTCATGGCCAGCCACTCTTGGAGGAGGTTTCAAAGAATGGACACTCCCATTTTTAGCAAACTAGCTCTCTTGCCTCACCTATAAAGAAGAGCTCATTTCTCACTTTTTCAATCATCCCTCATCCCTCTCATCTCTCATCCTCTCTCTCAACTCTCTTAGCTCTCACGCCTATCATCATCCTTGCATAAGGATTTAGCAAATTATCCTCTTCAAGATCCCTTGGTCGGCCACCTTGGAGAACCATCAGCAAAGGAACAACGCAAAGAAGCGAAGGAGTCTCGTCAGTCAGAGTCTTGGGTGACAGCCACTCTGAATATGGTTTAATCTTTCTTTTCTTTAATTTAATATAAAGATGTTTGCTATGTGTTCTTTATTCTTGTTTACAACAATGATAGCTTAAGCTAGGATGATTATTTTGATTAAATAATATTTATTTGATTCATGCTTATAATGTTTGTGCCTCAATCGATCATGTTTTTAATTACAATCAAGTCTGTATTTCCTTCATACGTGATTGAAATGCACCTGAATTAGCTGAGCGATCCTAACCAGACGACGGAAAATGGATGCATAATTGAAATGTGCATGCTCAATTTAGATCCTAACCCGATTAAATTGTAGGTTGCATAACAACCCTAACCAGGCTCTGTTATCTGCATAGTTTTTAGATTTGTGTGATTAAATTGTTTCAAACCTAACATGTCCCTGTTACCTCACACGAATGCTAAGAAACCCTTAGTAAATAAGGATTAGTAAAATGCGTATTTACTAAGTAAAGGATTCCAAAAGGACCTAATTTGGTTTCCAAACTCATGAAAGATCAAGTTGCCATGGAATGTTTTTCCAAATATTATTAAGCATGATGATAATAAATTAAGTTTAATTAAAGTAATTGTCCTAGTTTATTTATGTTATAATTGTTGAAAATTGTGTTAAATTTTGCTAAAATGTAGTTCATTCATATAGTTTGCATACTTAGGATAATTTGTGTTAGGGATCACTGCATTTAGTTAATATATTTTAATCACCACTTCTCAACTATATTGTGTTTTTATTTACCGAATTGTTAATATAATTTTACAAATTAAGGGACTTAGCACAAATACAATCCTTGTGGAGACGATAACTCGATACTTACTTATTACTTGATAACGATTGTGTACACTGCACAAACTCCAATGTTACAATGAATAGTAGCATTCCTTGAATCTTGAATGAATTTGCCTTTTACAACTGCTTATATGTATATATAGTTATGAATAAGAGACACTCCAAAGTGGGTGTATTTTGAAATGTTAAAGAGGGAACACTCCAACGCAAGCATTAGAAAAATGAATCTGGCCAAAGGCTGTCACTGCATGAGTGTGTGTTGGCGTAGTTACGTACTCCCTGGGGGTTTGTTGCACACCATCGTTACTTCTCAAGGAAAAAGGTACACTAAGGCAACGATATCCCTTATTCAAAAAAAAAGAAGACATATATTGTACAATAAATGCTATATTGGTAGATAGAATTTAGGATTTAAAGCATGATGCTAGTTTTAATGAAGTTGAAATCTTATTCATTCATACTTATGTATTATCGATGCAATATTCTGTCATCTGAATGTGACTCGTTCATTAGGATTTTAGGTGATTCAAGTTGCTAGAATGATCATTTGCCTTAGTGAATTCTTGTGTAGCCTTTCTAGTTTCTATTTTACTCGAGGACAAGTAAAAATTCAAGTTTGGGGGTGTGATAATACTAGAAAGAACATATGTTTTCTCCCTACATATTGGTTAATTTGTACCTATTTAGTTATCTTTAGCACATATTTTAGCTTTTTTAGTTCAGTAAATTGCATTTTATAACTTAGTGGGTCTTAGCCTATTTATCCTTAATTTTTTCATGTTTTGGTACCAATGTCGCTGCATGAGTATTTTCAGATTGTGCCCAAAATTGTCGCCCCTTCTGACAATTGTCTGGATAATAACAAAAAGGTGTGAGTTGTCCAGTCTGGTACAACTAACTTGTACGTACAGAAGCAGCATGATTTAGATGAAATGACACATGTGCTATTTGGATAACTATTAATATTGATGTGAAAAGGAGAGAGAAGTAGGATTATCTTCTTCAACCTATCTTTTGAAGCTTTTCGGCTATGGCAGCTTAAGTCTCCTATGGGTGAACTGATGTGAAAGGGATACAGATCAGCTCCTGACGAGGAGCCCTGAGTGCAACACAAGAGGGAGTTGAGAGACCAAGTTGAGATTTTCTAGGAATAGTACTCTCCACTTGTTTCTTTTATATTTCTTTTCTAAATGATGGTGATTACTTTCTATTTCATGTCAGTATGGAAGTATACATGATTTCTGGATTAAATTTTATTTCATTCAATCTTGCTTCTACTGTTTAATCTTTGGGTTTGAATGTTTTTAGCATGGAAGTGTTATTGCGGTCACTGACACTGGAAAGTGCAGTGTTAGCTCAAGCTAACAAGCATGGCAACGGAAGTTTCTTAAGGATTAGAGAAATTTAATCCACTTGTTCTTAATGGTGTTCCATTGCCATCATTGGAAGGTGTAGCTAATGTGCATTTTTTAAGTCTTAGATTAAATATAGAATTTAAGCTTGATAAGATATTCATTGCAATTTAATGCATCGACATTCACCTATCCTTTTATACCTTGTGAGCACTTAGTAGTTTGTTTAATATTCATGTTGGGGATCCCAGTTTATCATTACCATATTTTATCTTATTATTTTCAAGTTATTACTTCGACAACTACTCTCACAATTTATCTCGTTTCTATCTATTTATTGCACTTACATTAATAGACAAAAGACAATCATCCTCGTGGGATAGATATCCGACAGACTCATATCTGTCTACTATACTTGCATCGATAGTGTACACTTGCACATTATTGCTGTGACGTTAAACATCTGATCACTAAATCAAGTTCATTTTTCATAAATTTTATGTTTTTGAGATTGTTGTAACTTGATCTAGCTAACACACACCTTCATTGTCAAAACTATTAACGATTTAAAATGTTACCATTAATTATTGTTGAAGCTTTTGGTGTTTTTATTCTAGCCTTTACGCTTAGAAGTAAAAAGGGGGCTAAGTTGTAAATTTAAATGTTATTTTGTGAGCATAGACACTAAAATGAAAATGTTGAATAAAAGACAAAACCTTAGGGTTTTGTAAAAATGAAAGAAAATAGGCTCATGCATAGCATATTATGTTATTAATTTTTTGAACTTGATAAATTGAATTGAAATTGTTATATAGATCAAGAATTAAATCAATTGGAAGATAAACGCGGAAAAGGAAAAATTGCGAAGTTGTGCCCGGAGTCGCGTTTGTTGTTGTTTTGTTTAGGTAAGTTCGTATGGACTTATTTTATTAGTTATTGATATCTTTTTATTATCTTGTTTTATTATTTGTTAGAAATGATATATATATATATATGCACACACAAAGTTTTAGGCATCAAATGGGTTAAATCGTAATATATGAAATATATGACAAATATGAATAGATGTATTGTATTGAATGATCGTGAAAATTATTGTATAAATGATTGATACGTATATAATGATATTACATGGTTTAAAATGTATTTGGATTGTTTTAAAATATGAAAACGTGTATACGACTACAAATATTGAAATAGAATAAGTACGAGAATAGTACCGTGTGAAATTAGTAGTTATCTAAAATAAAAGATTCATAGATTGTTAATTGAATCATGTTACATGTATATGAAAATGTTATGATAGTTTATAAGATTAAAAATGGAATCATGGCCCGAGTGAACTTAGTAAATAATTAGAATATACATACAACAAATACTATGTACTGGTGCCAAATTTCATGCCATATAAATACAACAAGTAGTATGTACCAGTGTTGGCTATCATGCTGTATACATACAACAGATACTATTTACCAGTGTTGGTTTTCATGCCATATAAATAAAATAGGTACTATGTACCGGTCTTGGCTATCATGCCATATACATACAATAGGGACTATGTACTGGTGTTGATTTTCTTACTTTAACTTTTTGGGCGAAACTATTTATTAAATGAATAAAAAGAAATGAATGAATAATTCTTTTGATTGTAAAATTATAAGATGAGTATGTTTTTACATGGTATTCAATGATTTAGTAAAGTTAAGAATTATAAAGGGATTTGTTTAACTATACATTGATGCTGGACTAACTAAGTTATTTGTTATGTGAAATTGCACAAGTTTGCCAAGGGTAATTTTATGTTTTATGTTACTGAAATTTCAATTGCTTATGTTATTTAATACTGAGGTAAGTTAAGTTAAATTTGCGCATAAACTTACTAAGCACTAGCATGCTTACGTGTTTTCATTTCCTTCTTTGTAGATCAGCGGACAAGGTTGGATTAGTCGGATCACACCAAAGCTAACATTACCCGTCTTACGATTTGGTAGACTTTTGTTCATTTTGGCTCGGTTATATGCGACATGTACATAGGTGTGGTTGTGGATATAGATTTAAATCTAGAAATTGTCCTTTTGGTCCTATATGTGATGTTGATTTTGGTTGGATGTATATGAATGTATGTTTGGTACTATGATTATGCTATAGTTAATGAACTTGAATGGTTTCTTGGTACTAAAATGGTATGATGGATAGTAATGCTTTGAAATGATGATATGGTATCTTTGAATGTGCATTGCTTTGAGAACATGAATGGTTCACATAGTTTTGATGTGAAATGGTGCCAATGAAGCATATTGGTTAGATGACTATAATGTTTTTATATGCTATGTTTTGGAATGGTTTTGTGCAGGTTTGAATACTCATATTTACCAATTGAGCAAATGGTTTGACTTGGCACGAAATAGATACTAAAGGGCCACTTTTTACCAAAAACAGATTTCTTGTCACAATGTGGGGTTCTTCTCATCCCAACATTGGTCATACAGTTTGTGACGTCCTAACGTCAAGTGACCAACATTGTGACGGGACACACTGCTTTGGCGACATCATGACGTGGGAAAAGCCTCATCACGACGTGGAGTCAACATTTTAAAAACTTTACAATTTGGTCTTATTTTGTGTTTGGGTCACCAAAAGAGTTTCCGTAAGCTCGATTTTAAAGTCGGATTTAGTTGTGAATCACATTATGAATGTGTTTAGGTTATACATGATTGTTTGATTGACATAATTTCTATATTTTTGTTGGTAATTGTTCTAGTAATGTTTGTAACATCTCATAGCTCGAGTCCGGTGACTGGACAGGGTAAGAGGTGTTACAAGCTTATACTAAAAATTTAGATTAGGGGTTTAGGCTACTTCTAAACTCCAAATTAACGCAATGAATCATGTCCACAAGCAATTATTCCAAGCACTCACCAAAAATGCTTTTGCCGAAATGTCGAAAGTTTAAACTAGCCTTTCCTAACTCGTAGATGGTCTGAGCAAATTCGAAGCTTCAACTCTACAATCACACACCAATACAGTTCAACCATCAGCTAGGAAGTCATTTCAAGCAACCAAAAACATAAGCCTAAGCTATGTTCTAACGTAACCGGAACCTTTAACATATCCAACTTGAAATCTAAATAACTCAATCTACACTTAATATTTTTGCCTAAAACCAATTCCGTTCATCTTATAATTCACCTACGAATAATTCTCAACCTTTAAACTGCACAAAACTAATCAATTCATGGTATCGACTTTTTCGACATGTTTATGGCTATTTCCACAAAAATTCATTAAAACATTATAAATCTTCAACAAAACTTTAAAATAAGTTTAGAAACCTCTTAATCATGTCAAAACTAATTGAAAAATACTTTGAAACCATATTTTTACATAAAATCCTGAAATCCACCAATAATGATCCAAATTTCGACTTTTAATTAAAACATGAGAATCAATAGCTAATAACTCAATTTTAAAGACTAAATAACATTAAAGACTAATGGGTAGATGAATGGTTACCTTTGATGGAAGAAAAACATAACTTTTGTAGAAAACCCGAAAAACCCACAAGCTTGATAATGGAGAAATCTTTGGTATTTTTTAATAGGTAACTTGATAAAACCCAATTTTTGAAGTTAATTAGGAACACTGAAGTGAGATAATCTTCTGCCTACTTAATTGGATTTAATTTCAATTGTTATTTGGTTGTTTGTAATTTTAGTTAATTTATGTAATTTTTATTAATTACTTTTAATTTTTTTATCATATAATTTTAGATTATTACTATTTAGCCCTATTAGTGTAGAAAATTAGTCTGAGTTTAATTCAACCTCCCTTGGGTACAATCCTCGGAATACTTCCCGGAGTGTTTCATTATAACCTTTTTCAATATTACAATTTGACTCGTATGCTTGAGGACACCACTGCTTTACCTCTTATCTATTTTGTTGCAGTATTTCCAGTTCAAACGTTTGCACATCTGGCGACGGTCAAGTTGTTGCCATTGTTGCCTGGTAGGTTTCGACATTAAACTAAAATTTTATTTTCTACATGTTAATAGGATAAATAGGAAAATTTAGATTTATGGATATCAATTTTAATTTTAGATATTTTATTTTATTTTAAGTCCCTAATTCTATTTTAATTTGAATTCTTTCAGGAACTTGATTATTCATTGGGATAAATGATGACAACTCTTTTGGGACGGACAATATTCAACACAAGTTGGATTCAACCAAGTATAGCAAAACTAGTTATTCATGAAAATCACTTTGAGATTAATCTTGCATTGCTAACTTGGGTGTCAATGAATCTTCAGTATGGTGACAATGTTGATTTGGACCCAGTGGTGTTTCTTCAACAACTTGAACAAAATTGCAGCACAGTAGAGTATTCAGGAGTTTCCGACGAAGTAATTAAGTTACTACTAATCCCTTTTGCACTTGGAGGTCAAGTTAGAGAGTGGCTGGAAGCACTACCACCGAGTACGATCACATCATGGAAAGAGTTTGTACAGTTTTTTCTGCACAAAATTATACCAATGCCTACCATTCTGAGTACATACAATGAGTTGTTTAAATTCAAACCAAACCCAACAGAAACATTAGGACAAGCATGGGACCGATTCAAATTGGTTCTTCAGAAAGTGCTTAGAAGAGGTGTTGATCTAGCAATTCAATTGCAACATTTCTATGGGGGTTTAGATTATGATAGTCGAAGCCAATTTGATATCATTGTAGGAAGAAGTGTTTGGACTAAAACAACTTACAAAATAACTGTGTTATTGGAAAAAGTAAACAACAACAATCATACGTGGAGGAAAGTGACTAAATTGACTAGCTCAAAAATGGAGGAGGATATTTAAGTGATGAAAGAACTGCAATAAATGATTTGGATATATCAGATATGGGAGAGTTAATAGAAGAAGAGATTGATGAAGAAACAATGAGAACCATTTAGAACAGATTTATTAGATAGATTGGTTGAAGCAATGTAAGGAACCATTGGATTTGGAAAGACCCTCTCCTGATACGATGATCCCATCAATTATTAAGCCATCAAACTTGGAATTGAAACTACTTCCAACACATTTGAAATACATTTTAAGATTTTGTTATGTTTTCCCCTAACTTTCCCCCCAAATTGGGATAAATAAAAATTTTAACTTTTAAGAGAAAATAAAAATTCTCTATTTCTCTCACTTTTTTCTAGCTTCAATTATTAAGCTTATCCAAACAAAGGAAAGGATGATCCTTTCCCTTACTTTCCTTTCCCTTCCCTACCTTCAATCCAAACATAAGCTCAGATCACTCATAAATTGTCTGTTGTGAGGTTAAAAACAATGGTGATAATGATATTCATTACGACAGTCGTAAGATTGAATTCTATAGTAGTGAGACTAAAACTAGCAATATGATGTGAGTTTTAATTCAAATGCAGTGATAGTTGTGAGGTGAACTATAATGAGAAGAAAAATTATTGTTAAGAACATTAGAATAATATTTGTATTCAGAGACCTTATAACATAATAAATAATTAAAAGACTAAAATTAATAAAATATAGATACATTATTTTAAATATTTGATTAATTAATATATAATTATATAAATTTATTTATTGTATTAAATAAACGGAAGTATTGAAAACTTTAAATCAAAAGACTAAAAAGAAAATTGTAAATAATTAAATATAAATTATATATTGAAATTTTATAATAAGTGAATAAAGTGAAAAAATTTTAAAGCGTAAATGAAGTATAATAAAGTATTTGAAAGTTTTCCTTTAAAAAAAGTAATTGAAAGTTTTTAACTAATAAAGGATAAAACAAGAAAGCAGTATGAGAAGAAAAATTGGAAATGGGAATTAGTGGTAGAAATAAAGGCGACTAATGTTGAGATTTGGAAGAAATTAGTCTAGTTCAAAAACGTAAATCTAATGCGGTGAGAAGGATTTTGATTTGTCATCCAAACAGATAGCATCAGAACAGTTGGGCAAAAAGTGCCCCAAATGTGCCTCTGAGGTGCTTTTAAAATCCAAAAGGACCTGAAGAGTAGATAAACCTGAATAAAAATATATTTAGAAGTAGAATGATCAATTAAGGAATTAAACCCTAAACCTTCACTTTAAAAACATGGGTACAACTAATGTATGATAAGAATGGGTAAACTAACCAAAAGTCATCCAGCTATTGTCACTTTTTTTTTGGTCAACCAACTATCATTTTTCTTTAATTTAGTCACTCAATTAATCAAGATTGTTTTTTTATCCATTTACATTAAGTGTCATTAAATCTCTTACAAAAGGTAACCTCACTACACCAAAACAGGCTTTTAGCGGCACTTTTAGCGGCGCTTGGATAAAAAACGCCGATAAAAATCGAGCATTAGCAGCGCTTTATGGAAATCGCCACTAAAGATCGAGCATTAGCGGCGTTTTTTGAAAAACTCCGATAAAAATGGGCATTAGCGGCGTTTTTCGAAAAAACGCCGCAAAAAACCAAAGCCCAACGGCGTCGTTTTCTTACCTTTCGTGGCTTTAGGGGCGTTTTTGAAAAGGCGCCGCTAATGCTGAGGGCTTTAGCGGCGTTTTTGAAGAAGCGCCGCTAATTCTGGGGGTTTTAGCGGCGTTTTTGAAGAATCGCCGCTAATGCTGGGGGCTTTAGCGGCGTTTTTGAAGAAGCGCCGCTAATGCTGGGGGCTTTAGTGGCATTTTTGGAAAAGCGCCGCTAGAAATATTTTATCTTAATTGGTTTATTTATATTAATTAAATAAAATTCAATTTATTTCTAATTGAATATTTTAAATCTTCAAAAAATAATGACACGTAGAAATAATTTGAAATAAAGCACATGGAAAAATTAAAATACTATTATTTAAAATAATTTTAAAGGTTTTTTGGCACATGATTACTGATTGTTTTTTAATTTATATATTAAAAATTTTCTTATATAATCGTAAAAGAGATAGTATTAATTTTAAAATATTGAATTAATTATCACTATAGTTTAGGGTTTTTTGTTTAGGGTATATGATTTATTTAAGATTTAAGGCTAGTTTAGGAGTTACTATTTTAAGTTTTAGGGAGTATGGTTTAGGGATTATGGATTAGAGATTATGGTTTAAGGGTTGAGATTTAAGGTTTAAGGGTTAGACGTTAGGGATTAAGAGTTAGGGATTTAGGGTTTAGGGATTTAGGGCTTGAGTTAGGATTTTGGGCGTGTAGATTAATTTTTTGAATTTATATTTTAAATATTTTCTTATATAATTGTAAAAGAGATAATAATAAATTTGTTTAGGGTTTTTTGTTTAGGGTATATGATTTATTTAAGATTTAAGGTTGGTTTAGGAGTTCATATTTTAAGGTTTAGAGAGTATGGATTTAGGGATTCTGGATTAGTGATTATAGTTTAAGGGTTGGGATTTAAGGTTTAGGGGTTAGAGGGTTAGGGGTTTAGGGGTTAGATGCATTAGGGGTTAAAAGTTAGGGATTCAGGGGTCGAGTTAGGGTTTTGGATTTAGATTAATTATTTTTTTAATTTATATTTTAAATATGTTCTTATATAATTGTAAAAGAGATAATAATAAATTTGTTTAGGGTTTTTAGTTTAGGGTATATGATTAATTTAAGATTTAAGGCCGGTTTAGGAGTTCATATTTTAAGGTTTAAGGAGTATGAATTTAGGGATTATGGATTAGGGATTATGGTTTAAGGGTTGGGATTTAAGGTTTAAGGGTTAGGGGTTTGGGGTTAGACGTTATGGGTTAAGAGTTAAGGATTTAAGGTTTAGGGATTCACGGGTCGGGTTAAGGTTTTGAGTTTAGATTAATTATTTTTTAATTTATATTTTAAATATGTTCTTAAATAATTGTAAAAGAGATAATAATAAATCAAATATATTGAAATTATGAGTATAATTTAAATTATTTAAGAGATATATAATAGATAGACTTTATATGTATTGAATGGTTAATTTAGGGTTTAAGGTTAAGATTTACTTGATATTTGTTAATAGATATATCATGATATGGATATTTAGGTAATATTTAATTTGGATAATTCTAACTTAATAATTAATTACACCATTTTATCATTTGTTTTCTTATTAAAATATACAATATTTATTTCGAGAGTACTTGATTTTTTATTTTATAAAAATCAATTTATAAAAAATAATAAAATTTTTAGCATAGTAAAACGGCGTCATTTTGTTCAAAATGAAATAACTTTTTGCGACGTTTTTATTAAAAACGCCGCAATAGATAAGCAATAGCGGCGTTTTGTATAAAAAAGCCGCAAAAATAAATCAATTTATAAAAACAAAATAAAAAAATTTAGCATAGTAAAACGGCGTCATTTTGTTAAAAATGAAATAATTTTTTTGTGGAATTTTTATGAAAAACGCCGCAATAGATAAACAATAGCGGCATTTTTTTATAAAAACGCTTAAAAAACGCCGCAAAAAATAAATCAATTTATAAAAAACAAAATAAAAATTTTTAGCATAGTAAAACGGCGTCATTTTGTTAAAAATGAAATAATTTTTTTGTGGCGTTTTTATGAAAAACGCCGCAATAGATAAGCAATGCAAAAAATAAATTAATTTATAAAAAACAAAATAAAAAATTTTCTGCATAGTAAAACGGCGTCATTTTGTTCAAAATGAAATAATTTTTTGAAACGCCGCAATAGATAGTCAATAGCGGCGTTTGTTATAAAAACGCCGCAAAAATAATTTCATTTTACGCGGTTTTATCCCAAAATTCCCCTCGAAACCCCTAAATTTTCCCCCCTAAAATTGGCTTCTGTTTAAGTTCAGACGTTCACCCTAACACACACTCTCTCTCAGACGTTCAGCGCTCACTTTTTTTCTCTCGACGGTTCTCTCAACATCCCTAATCTTCAAAGCCTATCATATCCCTAATTCATTCCCATTTTATCTTCTTACTAGCATTTACCATCGAAAAACACTCACGATCTATCTTCACTCACCATGCTCGAGCTTTCCTCCACACTCTCAAGCCACTTTCGGTTCTTGCTACAGTCATTGACTGAAGCCAACGCTGACTCTATTTTTCGAGAACTCTGCCAGGTTTTTTATTTTTGGGCTTTCGCTATCTAATTTTCCTTACGAATGCCAATTCGATGGTTTTTTAGGTTACATTTGTATTGATTCGTATGGTCACTTAAAGAAAACCCTAGAATTATGCAAAACTTGAAGTTAGATTTAATGTATTTGTTTAATAGAATTAGATTGAGTTACTTAAAGAAAACCCTAGAATTCGCTTAATCACGTTGTAACTCTTTTCTTTACTCGATTAGTTAGCTTGGTGTAGTTTGAGCTATAAGAATCCATATATATATGTATTACTGAAATGTAGTGGGTGTTGGAATCTGTTTAAGTTCTTAACATCACCCTTTTAGAGTCTAAAAAAGTCATCCTATTGTTCTCTTTGTAACTCATGGATCTCCCTTGTTTATATTTCAACTAGCAATTTTGTGATGTGGTATTTGCAGTCTGCAAGATTCTTTAACAGATCAAATGCTTACTATTTATCACTTTCCATAAAGTCTGAGCCAATGCACCATGGAAAAGGGTGTTTAGGCAGCTACACATTTCTGACAAAAGTAGCAAAAATGATCTGCACCAGGCAATTCACTTTGATTTGCTTTTTTTCTTTTTCTATTTAGGTTTTGGGTTATTGAAAAAATAGAATTTTGCTTCATAACTTTTAGATACTATTTGGTAAAATTTCAAATTTGTTTTTCATAAATTTCAAATTTCAAAATAGGATACATCTTACTCAAAATGTATATTTGCTTGCCTTGAGTTCATGCATGAGAATTTTTCTCTTTAATATATTTACGATGTCAAATTTGGATCAAGGAAATTGTTTCTGTTTTGTTGTTGGTTTGATATGTATTTTGCATTATGTCAACTAAAATATGTCAACTTTGATTGTTTCCTCTGTGAACTTGAACCGTTTGCTATAAAACATATATATGCTATTTTGGATCATAAAGGTTATTTCTATTTATGCCAAAAAAATTTATTCCCCATGTTCATAAACTTAATGAAAGAAAATATAGATCTTAAAAGTTAGTTGAATTTTAATGACTTATAATAGGAGTTAGATAAAAAAGGTTATTTGGATTTTTACAGGCAAACTTATCTGCTACTGGTGATGAAGCCTGGAGGGACAAGGAAGCTGCTGTTTTGGCTCTTGGTGTAATCGCTAAAGGTTGCATCAATGGTCTTTATCCTCATTTGTCTGAGGTAGTACTCGTTTAGTTTTTGAGACAGATTATGGAATGATGCATGTAAAACATTCATCTGTTAACTTTGCATATAAAATGAAGAATAATTATATTCTATAATTTTACTTTAAAAAACTCCCGCCATTTTATCCCCAAATTTCCCCCATGAAACCCCTAATTTTCCCCCCTAAAACTCTTAACTTTGCAAACACGCCGTCTCTCTTGCTTTCTCTCTCCCTCCCTCCCTCCCTCCCTCCCTCCCTACGACATTATAAAAAAATCAACATATGCTGATAATGAGAAGATTTACTGGTTTCCCAGGCAAATACAAAGAGGTTACAACCAGTTTCTGGATTATTATCGGCTTTACTAGTAAAATAGGTTACAGAGGTTTCACAAACAGGTTACAGAGGTTACAGAGGTTACAACCATTATTGTACCTTTAAGGTAAGAAATAAATCCCAGTCTGCAATTGAATCAGTATTTGGGATTATATTTTTAATTCGCACTTATCTTTTTTTTATAGTAATTGATTTTTTTATAGATTTCTAATTTTTTTAAATAGAATTTAAGAGAGACATCTGAAGTAATTTGGGGGAGTCTTCATTTTATAGATTATTGGGTTTTGAGGGATGATAAGGGGGAAGTTAGAAGGAAGATATTAGCAGCATCAGCCAGAGCTCACACCAGAAAATCTCATCAAAGCTCTTCTTTCAAGCTTTCTCCAGGTGTGTTTTACATTAGATTTATGTTTCATTTGATCCATTCAAATTTCAAGCTTTTATGCTGGCGTATTTGGTTGATAAGCAGATATGAAAGAACAACCTTTTGAATTCATTGTATTTGCTCACTGTTTCGAAAGGATAAGAACAGATTGTTCTTTTCATTTCTTGGTGACTTTGTTTTGATTGGCTTAGGACTTTGTTCATTTAGAATTCCACTGATTTTATATCTCAAAAGTGGTAGCATTTTAGGTAATAGCTGTTAAATGAGTGTTTAAATTAAACCATTTGAGTAAAAGAGCAAAATGTAATCCAACTTTTAGTACAGGGACTTCCATGATACTTTTACCATAATTTTTATATAATTAAATATATGTTATTTTTATCTCAATACAAATTGCACGCACACGTACACTCATAAGCATATATATATATACACATACACAAAATACATGTGGGGTGTCGATTTCTAGAGGGATGATTCTTTTTTTTTTTTTGCAACTATCATTAGGGGTGAGCATTCGATCGAATCGAATCGAATCGAATCAAAAATTTTCGAGTTAATCGAGTTTTCAAATCTCATTTTATCATCTAACTTTATTTGAAGTTTTCTCGAATCGAGTCGAGTGAGATGGAATTCGAATCGAATCGAATCGAATATATTTGTTCGAGTTAAATTTTTAAAAAATAATTTTGGGTCCTTATAACCATTGTCACCCATCGTAATAAAATTTGTCTACCTTAATCAAATTTTTTATTAACTTTCATCACCTCATAATTTATTTATTAATTTTTTATATACTGATTAGTTTATTTGCTTGCTTAGTTGTTTCAATTATCTTGATTCTTGTCACTATGTATTTTGGAATTAAAAATATATTAAATGTAAAAATATGATTTTTAATAAAAGTTATTTCAAAAATAAAATGTGAAATTGATACCAATATAAAATTTTAACACGAATATTTTATGGCATAATTAATAATTCAATTTTAATATAAATATTCAATATGACTAAACAATTCAATAATATAAATAATATAAAATGTGAAATTTAATTTAATAATATAAATAGTAAATATAAATAAAATTATTACTATTTATGTTTAGTGATTTTTGGATAATTTTGATTTTTATTTGAGAGTAAAGAGTGAGAAGTAAAAGTTTAGGGGAAAATAAAAGTTTTGGGGAATAAAAGTTTGAGGAAAGTAAATAGGGGAGTAAAATTTTGGAGGAAAATATTAAAAAAATTAGAGGGGAGGGTTTGGGGTAGATGGGAGGTGGGAGGTGGGATGGAAAGGAATAAAAGTTTTAGGGAAAAGTGGGAAGGAGTAAAATTTTGAAAGAAAATAAAAGGTTTTGAGGGTTTTGGGAGTAAAATTTTGAGAAAAAGTAAATGGGAGAGTAAAATTTTGGTGGGAAATGGATTTTGGGTAGATTGGGGGGTTGGGAGGGGAGGGGAGTAAAAGTTCTAGGGGGAAAGTGGGAAGGAGTAAAAGTTTTGAGGGAAAAGTAAAAAGGTTTGGGAGTTTAGGGTAAAACTATCAAATATTATAGTTTGATATTCGAATTATTCGAATTATTCGAGTTATTCGAATTCGAAAACTTAACTCGATTTGAACTCGAAATTCGCAAAAAAAATCGAGTTGATTCGGACAACTCGATTAACTCGAAATAACTCGCTTCGTTTAACTCGAAATTCGAATTTTTTTCGATTTTTTCGAGTCGAATCGAGTTTTGCTCACCCCTAACTATCATATTCTATTAGTGTATGAAAAAGAGAATATAGTTGAAGTGAAAGTAAAATAGTAAATTAATCACCTACTTTTTCTTTTTTTCTGACTTGTATATATATACATATATATGTTATATGGCAGGTGAGGAAAGAAAAATTAGGAGACAGAATTACAAGACTTCACCAGCTTGTTTCACCATTTGGGAAGGTATAAAAAACTTTAGATATTTGCAAGAAAAGAAAAAATCATGTTTTAACTCGTTAATTGCAATCATTTTGATGAATAGTTTAATTTCGGTTGATCATTGGATTTTTATATTTTTAAGGTATAAAAATATTTTTTATATTTTAAGTCTGTTGTGATATATATATTTTTCCATTGACATTTGCATGATCTTATGCATCTGTCTTAGCTAAACAATTGAATAGTCTCTAATCTTGATACAAGGCAATTTTATTTTAATAGAAAAATGGTGAGTATCTTCTTTGAAGAAGATGATATTGTCATTAGCAATGTCGAATTGATTTGACTCGTGGAAGGCAAAATCCTCTCGAAAGGTATCATGAGCCGTTTATGCTCAATTTGAAGAGGCAAATATTTTCCTTGTTTTCTAGGTTTCATCTTTGACTATAGTTGTTGATACTTTTTTTTCTTTTTAATTTTGTTTCATTTCTACTCTTGCAAGATCAACTTTTTCAAGGTCATCGAAAATCACTTACCTTGATTTTCTTTTTATTTTTCCTGTTTGTCTGGCTTTGTGGCCTAAAATTTAAGGTACTCACCTTATCATTTTACTTGCTCTACATTCATGCCTAGACTTATCAGGTATTGGCACACCTGGTTTATCCAGGGGATGTACATTCTAAGTTTGAGCATTCTCTTGGTGTGTATTGGCTTGCGGGTGAAGCTGTCCAAAAGCTCAAAACTTATCAGGTATAGAGTTGTTTTTTACTTGTTACAATCTACCATGTTTTATTTATATATGCTAAGATCCTTTTGTGTAGGGTTTGGAGCTTGGTATTGATCGATTTGATGTTCTAGCAATGAAAGTTGAGCAAGTTGATATAAACTAGTTTGATTTTTTTTTTAATTTCAAAGGGATCTTACGTAATCAAAGGCAATTTGACTTGTTGCATGAGATATACTGAAAAATATTGATATTCTTGTTCATGAATTTCCATTTTAATACGTCTTCAAATTAAATTATACATTTCTAAATTGGTGGAATCCCACTTCTGCTACAATCTCTAACCAAAGAATGGAGTGATGAATGTACTGATAACAACATCTCTAAAGGATTTGCTTAAGCAGGGATAGGAATAGATTTGTGGTGTTTTATTATTTTTTTATTTTTTTATTTTTCATGACCTTTAGCGGCGTTTGTGGGAAAAGTGCTGCTAAAGGTCCTGCTCTTTAGCGGCGTTTGTGGGAAAAAGCGCCGTCTGGCTTTTTAGCGGGGCTTGTGGGAAAAGCACCGCTAAAAGTCCGGCTCTTTAGCTGTGTTTTTGGGAAAAGCGCCGCTAAAGGTCCTGCTCTTTAGCTGCGTTTGTGGGAAAAGCACCGCTAAAGGTCCTGCTCTTTAGCGGCATTTGTGGCAAAAGCGCAGCTAAAGGTCCAGCTCTTTAGCGGCGTTTTTGGAAAAAGTGCTGCTAAAGGTCTTGCTCTTTAGCGGCGTTTGTTTCCAAAACCGCCGCAAAAGTTAGCGGCGTTGTCAACAGCGGCGATTTTTGCCTAAAAAAATGCCGCTAAAAGCCTGTTTGGGTGTAGTGCGTGATAGTTAAAAAATCAATATGATAATAATTTTAAAAAAATTAACCTTGAAAATCTATAAATAGCCTCAATTTTATTCTTAAAACTTACCTTCCTCTTCTACTTCCCTCACAGTCACTACCATCGTGCCTCCACCTCCTCCTCCACCCTTCTCCAAAAAAAATTGCCTTCTTTGGAGAGTTGGGAATCAAATTTCAGAAAATAGCACAAGGCATTAGACTAGAACTCGAAACAACATATCTGGAAATTACTAACCTTAAAAGGAAGCTGACAGCTACAAGTGAATAAAAAGGTGCCTTAAAACCAAATTATCTAGCTTCTTTAACCAAGGTACGAAAGGCAGAGGAAATTTGAAGCTTGAATTTTAAAAGAACATAGCTGAAAATCAAAACTTGTGGTTGAGAATGAAGTGATGAGGCATAAACTAAATAATGTTATCACTATGGAAGCTGAGGTGAATTGGAAGATCTTAATCGAGAAAGCAATGACTTAATTCTAGAAAATGATAGGGCTGTTAAAAAAATTGAAGACAGAGAAAAGTTTAAAGAAGATCTGGGAAGAGAAATTAATTGGCTGAATGGGGAAACTCCAAAAGCAAGAGCTAGAAAATGTTAGGAAGGAAGTTTCCAACATGCAACAATAGCTGGAATCTTCATAACAAAATATTTCAGAATTGAGCCACAATCCTAATGCTACTTCAGAAGAAAATAAGTTCGTAAACTCAAAATGTTTGGAGGTTTCAGATGAGGTTCAATAGACAAAGTGGAGAAGGAGGTGAAGGTGGAGACTGTTGGAAAATTACTACTGTAAAACAAAGGCGTTAGTGCTGACACGTACAAATAATAAATAAATAAATACTTCGCTGTGGAGAACCACTACCTTAGAAGTGATTATCCCTGATTGGTGTAATCGAAAATAGACGTTGCCCCCAAAGGTTAACACAATACTTCCAAATTTGTACACCCGAATGAGGAAAATGGAACTCAATTGGTATTGCACTTTTTTAAATTTATAGGAAATAAGATCAACGTAAGGTTAAAGGTGGTCAGAAAATTTGGCTGGAAAAACCACACTAGGATCAATTCTCAAGAAAGTTTGGAGAGGTCATAGACGGTCCCGCTTAAAATCCAAACTCCTAGACAAAACTTTCTCTCATATAATTTTTAGTAAAATAACAAAGCTTTTAGAGAAAGAAGAATGAGGGGGATGGGAAGAATGATAGAAGCTTGCTTTTTGTTGTGTAAAATATGAGGAGATAGCCTCTTATTTATACTATTAGCTGAAGGGCAAAATAGTAAAAATATAAGGGCAAAAAGGTAAAACTAGAGGATACAGTTTTCTAAAAATGGTTTAAAAAGATATTTTTTGTTGACCAGAATTTTCTTTATTTTTTGAAAAATAATACAGCAGTTTTATCCAAAAATAAACATGTGTGGTACATGTTAACACGGATCGGGCCAGACAGTGGCGATGGTGTGCCTGTGTTAGGCCTTTAGCCCAGTTACTCAATGAGGATAAGAAGTAAGGCTAATTTAAACTCTTTCATTAGCCTATAAACAACAAATGTGGGATTTCTTTGCATTACCCACATTCCTCCACTAATGCAAAGAAATAAAGATTTTTTTTTTTGAAAAAATGAAAAAAGAGCAATAGTAGAATTAGCCGCTTAAGTACTAGTATTTGTTAGGTTGGCACTAATACATAGTGAAACGAGCAATTCTTCTCTTAACAAGTGAATGATGGTAGTGGGATTTCTCAGCCTATACACAACCAATGTGAGATTTCTTTGCATTACCCACAGAGACAACGATGGTAGTGGCAGTGGGAGAAACCAAAGAGGAAGATAAATTTTGATGATCAAATTGAGATCATTTATAAATTTTGAGGGTCAATTTTATTAATTTATGACTAAATCGATGTAATATGTAAATCGATGTAATGTCAATTAGTTGGGTGACCAAATTAAAAAAATGATAGTTAAATGAGAAAAAAAAAAGAGACAATAATTAGGTGACATATATTTACCTCATAACAAAACATATTCTTAAACTCTCGCTTTTAACATTATCACTTTAAAATCATATTTATTTAAAAAACAATCGATGAAAGATTTTATTTAACTTTAAATTTTAAAAATAGTTTTTAGAGAAACTTTTTAACTTAATATGATTTTATCAAAACTTAACATTTTAGTGTTAAATATATAATATTTATTTATCAAATATTATATTTTAATTATGTAATACCTAAAAAGTTTACAAAATTTAAATAACAATTTTATACCTTAAAAGATCGGTAAAAAAAGTGTAGAATTTGTCAAACATAAAATTAACATTAATAAAACCAACAAAATCTATATTAATTTAATTGAATTCATTGTAGTATATATTGGGATAATAACATATTTTGTACTTGAACTTTGACAAATCTTTTAATGTGGTACCTAATTTTTCAAAATGTCGATTTTAGTACCTAAAATTTAAGTCTGTTTGCCAATGTGGTACATATGTGTAACAATGTTGGTTGATGATGTGTCAATACACATGACCTACTTAGAAAGTACTACACTTACACTTTGATATTAGAGATAAACACCAAAAGAAATTAGTAAAAAAAATTTCGCTAAATTGTTGAACCATGAAAGGAATCCAGGCTGCCTATGCTCGATAGGTCAAACTACACTTGTTGAAAGGATCATAGAGGGAACTCATCAATTCCATTGATGAGAAAATATGGGGAGTTGTGTTAACTAGTTGGAATCCTCTTGTTATAGTGGTTAGTGGTGTTAGTGTTCCCAAACTAGAGACAACTTGGACTACTGAAAAAGATAAAAGTAGTCTATCACAATTCAAAATCTCTAAACGTAATATTTAATGATGTATATCCTCAAAATTTTAAAAGAATATCCAAGTGCACTATTACTTATGAGATTGTGACACTTAAAAATAGTGACACCATTCAAAAATTAATAAAAGTATATAAAAATCTAAAAACTATAAATTGTTAAATTATTATTGTTATAAAATAAAAGATGAAAATAAATAACAAAGAGAATGGGAGAGCAAAGAGAGGGTGTATTTTATTGATCAATGGAATATATATAAAGCTTCTCCAAAGTCTCTATTTATAGGCATAATAAGTATAAATGAAGTAGAGATCTACTTCTAATGACTATTAGAAGTTAAAGTACATCAAAACTTATCTTGATCTTGATGAACATCCACTTAATAAGATATTCATAACACTCCACCTTAAATGTCCATTGGTAGATAATGTGTAAAAGAGTACACATATCTATAATACGCATAATACGTTACCTTATTAAAAACCTTACCAGGAAAATCCAATGGGACAAAACCTCGGTTAAGGGAAAAAGAGTATAGTGCATATTTACTCCCCCTCATGAAAACATTACATAATATATCATATTCTATATACTAAATCTTGAATACTAGCTTTTCAAATGATCATTTGAACATATTTGCTAAGCATTTATATTGCCATTCTTTTGAAGGTCATGAGTAAGGGAAATTTTGGGAAAATATATTTTGATCTATTCAGAGTTTCAACAATAATCATTACAAACTTTAATCATGATCCCTCTATAAAAATACAAATAGGTATTTTGGATCATTTTATAATCCTCTTTCAAATACTATTGACTAAGTCAAATTTACCACATATGTTCAAATTATTTAAATTCATATAAATAAAAATTTCCGAGAATTTCAAAATGCTTCTAGAATTCTAAATCCTTCAAAATTTTAATATAAACTTTACAATATAGTGATTCATAAAAGGTTGTAACAACAACCATTAGACGCAAGTTAAATCTTTTATGAACTGTCGGTTTAATAATATAGCTAAAGGTTATTACATCCACCACAAAAGAATATTATATCTTTTCATATTCAATGTCAAGACCTAGAAAAAAAACTTAATATTTTATTATGTTTTGCAAAACTACTTCATTTGCACTCTCACTGACTTTATATACCTTTAGATATTTGGACTACTGGTCCAAAAACTCCACAAATTTAATTGTACTTGAGTTGCGTCTTTCTATTTTGACCAATTTATTCTATATTTATAATTCTCAATAGATTTATTCAAGATCCTCCTTTTATTTCATTATTTCAACAATAATATTGCATGGAAACCATTGTCGACCACTTTTATTATCAGTTCAACATTTTCTCAAATTGACATAACTTATCAAGATCTCCTATTTTCAGTATTTTAATCTTCAGTTTCAGGTACCTCAATCTCTTCTGGAGTTGTACTTATTAGTTATGTTTTGGGTCTCTTCTAGAGCATTTGCCTTCACTATATGACCATCTAGAGTTATTATTTTATTTTGTGAGAATTTTCATATTTGAAACTTGTAATGAGTTATCCTTGTTGAATTTCTAGTTCAAATTACTCTCCCCCAATGTCGAGAAAACTATCAAATCAAAATAGTAATCACAAATCATGTCATAATTGAATCTCCAATACATTTAAAACATATAATAATACAAGGAGACTCATAGTTAATATATATTCCCAACTTTCTTTGAGTATTCACTCATCTTTATTGTGGTGGAGCAATTGGAACATATAAGCACATATAAAAATTAAAAAAATGAAAATTATTTAGCTCTTGACCAAAAATCAATTGTAATGGGGAGTATTTATAATTTATTGGCTTGATGCGTACAACACGTAAATCAACATAATCTCATGTTGGAATAGGAAGTTTAGTTCTCATAAGTAATGTTTAGACATTAACCAAAGTCGTTCATTCAATAATTTCTCTAAACCATTATGTGCATAAATAACAAACTTTTACAAAAGTTTTTCAAACTCAATCAATAAAAGACTGAGATATAAACTCATCAGTATTAGCAAGATGAATTGATGTGATCTCAATCACATCATGTTGTGGCACCACTCGTTGCTACCGTGATTGGCCTAAACACGAGGGCCCCAAGTGCAAGATGAAGCTCAATCTCAGCTCAACAAGCTCAATCTTAGTTTTTCGCAGCTCGATTTAGCTCACATGAGCTTAATTTAGCTCGTTTGAGCTCAATTTAGCTTACTTTAGCTCGTTTGAGCTTGGCTTAAGTTTATTTCAACTCATTTATTTTAATGTCTGAATAAATTAAGTAATTTATTAATTTAGCTTAAATTACTACACTCATAATTATGTTTTGACTTATTACATGTTTTAAATGTGTCTTGTCTGAATTTAATATGTCTTGTTAAGACTTTATTAAATTTGTCTAATTTAATTTATGTTTTAATTAGTGTGTCTAAATTATATTAATGTTTGTTCAATTGAATTTTATGTGATTTAATTTTGGTTCATGTGTTTTTGTAGGTGAGTGAATTTGGAGAGTAATTAAACAAGGTTCATGCATGATAGGTTCAATGTATGGGACGGTGCATGTAAGGCCTCTTTCAATGAATGGTGGCTGATCCATTTGGCTCCCCAAGGCACCTATTTGGCCAAAAGGTGTCCAAGAACTTAAAGCACAAGCTTGGCGATCGTATTCCCAAACCAAAGATCTAAGCCATTCACACCTCAATTTGACCAATCACTCCTATACATGTATGGGTGGATTCATGAACGTCCAAAGGAGGGAATATTACCTTAATTCATCACATTTAATGTATAATGTGCATGTACAAAGGGAGAACGAATTTACAAGGTACATGCTTCCATTCATGAACCACCCATCATTAAAGCTTTAATTAAGAGAGATGCATGACCCATGCACCTAGCATTCGCCCAAGGGGTTGGATATGAATTGAAGATGCACATTCATGGAACAAGGAAGCTTTCTTATTGGTTAAGCATGCATGAACGGGTTTTGGGAAGAAACATGATTATTCAACCATGCATGAACTTACACTATCCATGAACAGAGATTTAATGCTTGAAGTGTGAACATTTTTAATTGTTGTGTGAACACATTAGTAGCTGAATTTTAATAGGCATTAGAGAGCCTATAAATAGTTTATTTTGTTTATTGTAAAAGGTTACAGAATTTGATCACTTAAAACTTAATAGAACTTTGTTCTTGTGAGGTTACCTCCTCTCTTCTTTCGTTCGAGTCTCGAAGCGACTTATCTAGCTTGCTAGTGGCGTCAATCCGAACTCCATTGAACTTATCACCGAACCGGTGTGTCGTTCAACCATATTATTATACATTTGGTTCTTACCTCCATATAGGTAATGGGTCAAGGTCCACTTCTATCTTTCATCAAATTTCACCTTAAGCAATATAAGACTCGGGCAATACTTTTTAGTATTGAACATTCTTGACGTTTAAGTTCTATTTTCCATCTCCATCAATTACCTTTTTTCTAACCTACCTTGTTTCTATTCTAAACCGAACCTATCAACACCAAACCACTCATCTAAACCCCTCTCAAAGCTTCCGCAACCCGTAGCCTAAATCACCCAATTTTGACAACTCCAACTACTCCTCGTCGACGATTGGGCAACTTCGCGAAACGACTCGATTAACCGGGGCCGAATCGTATCATTTGGTATCAGAGCTACTAAAACGAGGAGTGTCGACATTCGTATCAAGCTCGGAGTAGGTTCGTAACGTAAAAAAAATCAAAAAAAATTTTGAGTTGGAATTTAATTTTTTTTTATCTTCCTTGTATTTAGTTTACTATTGTATTGGATTTAAAAAAAAAGAGAAGAAATTCTAGAAAAAAAATAAAAAAATCAAAAAAATCAAAAAAAAGGGAAAAAAAAAAGAAGTGACAAAAAAATCATGTTAAAAAAAGAAGAAGAAAGAAAAAAAAGTGAAAAGTCTTGCGAGTTTTTATCGTTATCACTTATTACTCCGATCATCAAGTTTCCCTTCCTTCCATTATTTTCCCATCCCAGCGCCACACTTTAAATCAATTTTCTTCTTTGTTCAGCCTACCCTACACCCGACATTATCCCTTGTAACCCATTTTGAAACCGACCCTTAAGCAGCAAATTAAGTCTATCGAGACAAATTACGAATTTGTGAGACAATGTCGAGTGGTAAAAGGCAAGAGAGCGTGAGTTCATTCGAAAAAAAAGCCTAAAAGAGAGTTCAAACACAAGAGTGAGTGAATTTTTCTTTTTGAGCGAACTTGAGAGATTTGTGGTGAGAATTATTTTTCTTTCTAATTTAACTTTTATTTTCTAATATTTTGTTGAAGCATGTCTGAAGAATTTTCTGAATTTGAATTCCAAATGTGGAGACAAGAAATGCAAAGGATAATGCAATTTGAATTTCGACAATTCGACAAAGATAAAGAAGATTTGACACCTACTATCGTTGACATCAAGATTAGTTCAATCCTTCAAAGATTGGAAAATGAACCACAATGTGAAGATATGTTTCACACGTGTTGTCGTGTCCACGATAAAGTTTGTTGCCTCATTATTGATGGTGGAAGTAGGTCAAACATGGCTAGTATTCGAACGGTGGAAAAACTTGGCTTGGCCACTACCAAGCATCCACGACCCTATCAACTGCAAGGACTTGGTGTTGAAGGCAAATTTAAAGTCACTCAACAAGTGCGTATCGCCTTTTCCATCGGAAGATACCAAGACGAAGTCATTTGTGATGTTGTGCCTATTCAAGTCTGCCATTTGTTGCTAGGAGAACCATGGCAATCGGATCACAAGGTCATTCACGATGAATGTACCAATAGGTATTCCTTCAAGCATCAAGGAAGGAAAATCACTTTAGCGCCGCTCACACCGGAACAAGTGCAAGAAGACCAATTCAAAATGAAGCAATCCATTGAGCGAGAAAAGGAGAAAGAGATTGAAAAAGAAATTGAAAGAAAACAAAAAGAAAACGAAAAAGAAAAATAAATTGCAAAAGAAAAAGAAATCGAAAAAGTGAGAGAAAAAGAAAATGAAGAAAAGAAAATTGAAAAAGAAATTGAGAATGAAAAAAAAATTGAAAAAGAAAAAGCGAAAAAAGAAATTGAAAGAGCGCTTGAAAGGAAATCAAGTGAAAAAGAAAGAGAGTCTGTAAAAGAAACGAGTGAAGTGAGTAATCACGAAAAAGAGAGGAATTCTTTTGCTAACCCCCTTTCGAAATTACCTTGTGATTTTTCTTTGTTTCAGGTTTGCAAGATTCCATCCACGGATTGGTTTCCACTTCATTACCTTTCTACCGAGAGACGTTTTCAATTGATTGAAAGAGGTAAGTTGGAAGATAAAAATGATTGTCACATTTCCAATGGTAAGCAAGGTAAGGGTTCCTTGTTGAGCGAGTTTCAACTCATTCACTCACATGTTTATGACAAGATTGCTGAAAATTGTTTTTGCGAAAGGGTTTTTCCCATTGAATTGGTTAATTTTCGTTCATCTATTATTTATTATTTTGTTTCAACTAGTGCTTTGAAAAGTTTTTTCTATGATAAGTTTGTTGTTGGCAATTTTATTGAAGGCGTTCGATTAGATCAGCATGAACAAAGTGTGATAGTGTGCGATAAAGATTATTCACATACAAAGTTCGATTTGTTTGATTATCATATTCTGAATGATGGTGATTACACCTTCCATAGTGGTAAGAAGTGTTTTCCTATTGATGAGTATGGTATTGGCAAGAATTTTATTGAAGTACGAATAAATCCGCACAAACAAATTTTGAACTCTTGTGATAAAAAGTTGGCATGTGAAACGCCTAGTCTACT
Organism: Gossypium raimondii; assembly: GCF_025698545.1. Classification (NCBI taxonomy): domain Eukaryota; kingdom Viridiplantae; phylum Streptophyta; class Magnoliopsida; order Malvales; family Malvaceae; genus Gossypium; species Gossypium raimondii. The sequence continues at coordinate 23,285,606 of NC_068576.1, read as the reverse complement.
TGTGTGTGGTGATAATTTGAATTTTCTATTATTTTTTTTGCGTAAATTCCCCATGTCTGAACAAGTCTATTCGAATGAGATTTACGATGTATGAATGTTTGAACATATGCATGCTCAAATTCTTTTTGTTCCACTTGTGTGAATTGTTGGTAATTAAGAAATTTGCACTGCATTTTGGAACGAGTGAACAATATCGTGTGTTCAACCCTGGAGTTCGCTATTCTGGTTCATCTTTGAGAGAAGGCAAGCATTGTAAATTTTGTTTGAATGACCAAGTAAACAATCGTTGCTTGTATGATGCTTTGTCACTAAGTTTGAAAACGAGACGTGTGAATCTTGTTGGCTTGTTAAGACAAAATCAAATTTTTGATTGTGGAGAATGTTGTTTATTTTTGTTTAACAGAATCGAGACATATGAATGTTTAAAGGCATGCTTGTTTAATTTTCTTTTGATCCGAATATGTGATAAGACGATGGCATGTAAAATGGTTAGTGCATTTGAATTTGAAGATGGTGTCTCAAATCTGCCTTGCTATATAAATTCTGCATGTTTAAATAAGATTGATCGAGTGGAACTTAGATTACATGATCATTTGGAGGACTCCTTGATAAATTTTGATTATAAATTTGATTTGATTCTGATTCATCCTTTATTACCAAGTATGGAAAACCATTGTGAACAGGTAAGATCCACTTCTACTTTTGATCCCGGCATTGGATTATGCATTCTAATTTTGAATAAGATTCTGGAAAGATCGTTTGAGTTTATAAATTTTAGTGTCACTAATTCATTCCATTTCTATGTAGGTGACACTTTGGAATGGTTTCCTCCTAAAGAGGGAGGGCATGGAACTAAATCATTTTCTTTTCAAACCATTTGTGGTTCCTGGAGTTTTAGAAACAATACTTTTCGGATCATGAACAAAAGGGCTTGTGATCTCGAAAAATTTTTCGCGAGCAAGTGGCCCGATTTGAGGACAAATCGTCTTCAAGAGGGAGGGTATGATGTGATCTCAATCGCATCATGTTGTGGCACCACTCATTGCTATCGTGATTGGCCTAAACACGAGGGCCCCAAGTGCAAGATGAAGCTCAATCTCAGCTCAACAAGCTCAATCTTAGTTTTTCCCAGCTCGATTTAGCTCACATGAGCTTAATTTAGCTCGTTTGAGCTCAATTTAGCTTACTTTAACTCGTTTGAGCTTGGCTTAAGTTTATTTCAACTCATTTATTTTAATGTCTGAATAAATTAAGTAATTTATTAATTTAGCTTAAATTACTACACTCATAATTATGTTTTGACTTATTACATGTTTTAAATGTGTCTTGGCGAATTTAATATGTCTTGTTAAGACTTTATTAAATTTGTCTAATTTAATTTATGTTTTAATTAGTGTGTCTAAATTATATTAATGTTTGTTCAGCTGAATTTTATGTGATTTAATTTTGGTTCATGTGTTTTGTAGGTGAGCTGAATTTGGAGAGTAATTAAACAAGGTTCATGCATGATAGGTTCAATGTATGGGACGGTGCATGTAAGGCCTCTTTCAATGAATGGTGGCTGATCCATTTGGCTCCCCAAGGCACCTATTTGGCCAAAAGGTGTCCAGCAACTTAAAGCACAAGCTTGGCGATCGTATTCCCAAACCAAAGATCTAAGCCATTCACACCTCAATTTGACCAATCAGCTCCTATACATGTATGGGTGGATTCATGAACGTCCAAAGGAGGGAATATTACCTTAATTCATCACATTTAATGTATAATGTGCATGTACAAAGGGAGAACGAATTTACAAGGTACATGCTTCCATTCATGAACCACCCATCATTAAAGCTTTAATTAAGAGAGATGCATGACCCATGCACCTAGCATTCGTCCAAGGGGGGTTGGATATGAATTGAAGATGCACATTCATGGAACAAGGAAGCTTTCTTATTGGTTAAGCATGCATGAACGGGTTTTGGGAAGAAACATGATTATTCAACCATGCATGAACTTACACTATCCATGAACAGAGATTTAATGCTTGAAGTGTGAACATTTTTAATTGTTGTGTGAACACATTAGTTGCTGAATTTTAATAGGCATTAGAGAGCCTATAAATAGTTTATTTTGTTTATTGTAAAAGGTTACAGAATTTGATCAATTAAAACTTAATAGAACTTTGTTCTTGTGAGGTTACCTCCTCTCTTCTTTCGTTCGAGTCTCGAAGCGACTTATCTAGCTTGCTAGTGGCGTCAATCCGAACTCCATTGAACTTATCACCGAACCGGTGTGCCGTTCAACCATATTATTATACCTTTGGTTCTTACCTCCATATAGGTAACGGGTCAAGGTCCACTTCTATCTTTCATCAAATTTCACCTTAAGCAATATAAGACTCGGGCAATACTTTTTAGTATTGAACATTCTTGACGTTTAAGTTCTATTTTCCATCTCCATCAATTACCTTTTTTCTAACCTACCTTGTTTCTATTCTAAACCGAACCTATCAACACCAAACCACTCATCTAAACCCCTCTCAAAGCTTCCGCAACCCTTAGCCTAAATCACCCAATTTTGACAACTCCAACTACTCCTCGTCGACGATTGGGCAACTTCGCGAAACGACTCGATTAACCCGGGCCGGATCGTGTCATGAATTGTCTTAATTGCATGATCTAAAATTAATTATTTAAACAAGAAATCTTACAAACGACAGGTTACAAGTTGGTAACACATATGTGATTATTTTGTAAATGCATCTCCCAAAATCATATAATATCAAAATCATCCACATGGTGGATGAATGGACCCATATTCATTTAAGAAATGCAAGATATTAAATCTCAACTTTAGTTAGTGAGTTTCTAACAATCAATTTTCATTGAGAACAAGTAACAAATAAGAATTCATTAAATTAGAGAATCTTCTAGTTCTTTAATGAATGTCTATATGAATTCTCAATTAATTTTCGCATCATATATGATCCAGGATGGTCTAACTGGTCACACCTAGTAAATGTATTTGTATCAGTAAACTTCTGGTTTACTTTAATAAGCGTTTCAATTGTACTAAATTGTAACAAATTGGTAATTTTACTATTTCTATCTAGTTATAAATACTGTTGTGATATTTGCTACTGGAAATGTCTAAATCAATGTGAAGTCTATTGTAACACCCCTGACCCGTATCTATCACCAGAATAGGGTTATAAAGCATTACCAGAGTTTACTGATTAATTTTCAGACTTTTCTTTTCATCAAGCATCCATATTTAAAACCAATCAAAATCAAAACATTAATGAGCTAACGTTAACCAATTTCACTTGTACATGCCATTATAACCAGAATCAAATCATCCAAAATTGTCGATAGAACCAATGGATAATGTGATATATCTCCAACAAGCTTTCAACTCAATCGAGCTTCCGATAATCATTTTAATGCATCAAATAATTACACATATTACCAATAATAATTCAATTCCAATAATAAAACAGACACACACATATATAATATTCATTACCAAATAGCATTCACTTCAATTAAAATTATACAGAATATAGTTCATACGAACTTACCAGGCTAAATTGCAGAAATACCAAAATTCAAGGACATTTTGGAAATTTTCTATTTTTCTCAAATTTCCACCTAATCTTGATCTAAATTAATATTTCATTCAATTTACTAATTTAAATAATAAAAATTCATTTCATGCAATTTGGTCACTTTTTGACATTTTACAAATTTACCCTTAAAGTTTTACTTTTATTCAATTTAGTCCCTGAGCCTAAAACGTGCAAATTATCCATGCTAGCTGAATATTCATATACATACATACATATATATATATATATTTTCCTCCTCCTCCTCTCCATTCCACATCCTTAATTTATATAATATGCTTATAAGTAACATTATCTATGATTTTACTATTTACTTGTAAATTTATTCAAAAGCTGTCCATTTGAGTCATAGCCACTAAATTATTTTTATCTTCAGATAAAGAACTCCAAATTAGGATCTGCTAATTTTTTCCTGAAACTATACTCAAATATCTTCTTACCATAAAATTTTCAGAATTTTTGGTTTAGCCAATAAGTACAGTTTATTCTTTAAAGTCACCTTTGTTCTGCTGTCTGACAGTTCCGACCCTTCTTCACTAAAACTTAATTATCTCCTTGTATAGAATTTGGATGATATCATTGTTTGTTTCTATTTAAAATATACTCTTTAAGGATTTTAAAAATATAAATTATAACCCATAATTTATTTTTTACAATTTTTGATTATTTTCCAAATTCAGAACAGGGAAACCCGAAATCATTCTGACCTTATCTCACAAAATCTATTATATCTCATGATTTACAATTCCATTACTTACACCGTTTCTTCTATGAGAAACTAGACTCAGTAAGCTTTAATTAAATATTTTTTATCCTCTAATTTCATTTCCATAATTTATGGTGATTTTTCAAAGTTAACCTATTGCTGCAGTCTAAAACTGTTTTAGTGCAAATTGTTAATTACTAAGTTTATAACTTCCTTATTCCCTTTCTCTATAATGTTTCCCATCACTTCACTTATTTCTCTTCACTAATATATCGAGAACATAAGAATTTATATAAGAAAACTCTACTATAACATCTTTTCCTTGCTATTTCAATAATATCAAACTTAAAAATATATTGAAATCTCAATGTACTTACCTTGTCCTATTGATTTCAACCTTTAACTTGATTTTCTCTCTCCTCCAGCTTCAATTTCTTGAATCCAACTTGATATTCTAGCTCCCCATAGTCTCCTTGTTATCTTTCCCTCTTGATGGCTATGGAAATTCTTTTGATTTCTAATTGAAAATGGTGAATTTTTTTGGTGGAAGGACCAAATTGTAAAGAAAGCAAAACTTTCTTTCTTCTCTTCTCTTCTATCTTGAATTGCATGGAAAAGATGGTGGGTTGGTTCCTTTTCATCTTTCTTTCCACTTATATATACTAAATAATAAAATAATAAAATATCATTTAAAAATCAAATTAAAATATTAATAAACTAATATTTATTTATTTAATTAATCTAAAATATCTCCAACATCATCATTATCTTCTAGATTTCTCTCTCTTATTAAATGTCCATTTTGCCCTTTATGATCTTTTAAAATTTCATCATTGAGTCATTACTTAATTTGGTAAAATTACGATTTAGTCCCTCATAATTCTTCACCTATTAAATTTGGTCCTAATTCATCCATTTTCCTTAGTTTCTAGATTATTCCAACCTTAAAATATTTGCACTATTGGTCCTTCAAATTTTTCTTATTTGAACTTTAACCCCTCAAATTTTGAGTATTTACCCTTGGGCAACAAAATTTTTCTCACTTTTGTGATTTAATGCCTTCTTGAATTAATATGTCATAATTTACTTCTTAATGTTGACATAACTCAAAATTACCCTTTTATCACTTTATTTCCTTATTTTATTATATCGTGAATATTATCTTACTTTCTTACTGTAATAATTTTCGGGGTATTACATTTGGTTTTTGGGGTATTACATCTATAATGCCACTAAGTCAAAAAATATAATTTCCAAATAATTATATGCAATATTCACTTTAGAGAATATGCTAAAATCTTCAAATGCAAGGCATTTGGGTCTAGTGGTATGATTCTCGCTTCGGGTGTGAGAGATCCCGAGTTCGATTCAAAATACTTTTAAAACCCTTTTAACAAGAGTATTGCATAATGAGTTAACTATCAAAATACTGCCTACGTCATGTATAGAAATAATCATATATTAAATATAACAATAAAAGTCACATCTCAAACATAAAAATATGATATAATGAAAAACTAAATTTTTTCATAACCATCACCATAAACATGCATGAAATTTAATTTAAAATCCAATCATTCATGCTCATAGAAATTTTCACTTATAATTGCTCATGTCATTTCTCCTAATAATGAACAAATGGAATAATATAAAACATATGAACTACTACTTTTAACAATCTTTGAACTAAATCAAATCCGAATAATCATAAAATTCATTGGTTTATTAACACAAATTTGCATACTAGATATATTTTAATCAAATATATTATTTAATTATAAAATCTATTATAGCGACATAAAAAATAAGTTAATATTCATTTTCATGAACAAATGAGATGCTTAAAACAATATGTAACCCATGTAATCAAAACTTAAAGAGGACCATCTCAAATATTTAAACCATATATCAAGTTGATTTAATATTTAAAGATGTACCCTTTTTTCTTCATTAAGTTGACGATTTTATCAAGAAGTAAGAAAATTAAACTTCAATAGTAGACTTTGAATCCAATCAAAATCTATTAATAGCAAACTTTAAGAGTGGATCTTATTTTCCAAGTATACAATAAGTACATAACCAATAACTTTTCATGCATAAGTTTTCTCTCTTGCAAGTTCTCATTAGTAATAGTTTTCCACATAATTTTAATTGAGAACTTATTCGAATATTATAGAGTTATACTCACAATTTATAAAAACTTGCAACTTTAGGTGCATCTAACCATAACGAGTTTTAGATAGAATTACCATATTCTATTGCTTATAAGTAGATCTTTCACAGTCAAATATTTTGCTTTCAACCCTTAATGGAGATGATGACAAAAGAAGATCACAAATATAGTAATAGTCAATTCAATTTAATAACAAGAGCAATCAATAACTCAATCTTCCCTTTTTTCATCCTGTCAAAATAGATATTTATAGCAATAATGTTTCATATGAAATATAATCTTTTCTTCATTCACAATCTTAATATGATATCATTATAATGAATATCTTTTAAAACTAATGCATTAACCATCACAAATTTTGTGCTTTTTAGATAAATGATATATTAACTCTTCCGGAGCTTTCAACTAATTTTGTACTATCAAATATTGGAATTATATTTGTTTGTTTCAGTACCAAATAACATATATATTTTCTCTGTAATGATAGAATTCCTTACTACATTCTCATATCCTTCCTCAAAGAATATTAACAAAAATGAATATTTGGGCATACGCCACTAATGATATTTCATATCACATTGATAACATAGGTTATCTTTAACCTTTGAATAAGTTATCTTGAGAATTCTCGTTGTTCTCTTATTTATTATTATGTTCCCACTTTTAGTGGTACATGATTATATCTTTTATTTTCTTTATGTTTGCATTCACTTCGAGAAATGCAACAAATATAGTAGGACAGACTTTTAAACTCCTCCATTGATTCTTTATTTCATAATCACCATCGCAAAACATGCGTGGATTTCAAATCAAAATCTATCTATCATGATTAGTTTCCAATTATAATAAACATGATATAATAAATAAATCAAAGTAAAATATACCGAGATTCTTTAACATCATTGTTATCACTCTAGTGCTCAAAAAAATCATTGTTATCACCCTAGTTATTGTCACGAGCACTATTACAAGTAATAAAATAACTTTATTTTGTAATAGCATTTATAATCTAATAGTAAAAAATCATTTAATAAACAAAATCAAAATTTCCATGTACGATGCTTGAAAGTTATCCAATACACATTGTACCAAATTTCAATACCACATATATGTTATAAAGTCTTATGATGCTCTAATCAAATATTTATAAATCCAATTTACAAGATATAATACAATAATTTCAAGCATATTTAATAACAATAATTTAATCATCAAAATTTTAATCATCCATATATCATACATCTATAATTTAATAAAAGAATCTTCGTTTAAAAGAAACCTTAAAATAATAATATTTTATCATAAAATAATTTTACCAAAAATCAATCAATAAAAAAGAAAAACATACCACGCAAGGATTATATAAATTTCTTTGCATAAAAGGGCATAAAAATCAGAGATTTATGTATACCTGAGTGGTTAAAAGTTCTAATGATTACCCGTAGTGCGTAGGCCTCAATTGAAATAGCATCAACTCTAAGAGGCAATTGACAATAGTAACTTTTGGGATATTTTTGTGAATTATGGAAAAAAAAGAATTAAAAAAGAATCGTATTGATAACGTGTTATAAAATAAAAGACGGAAAATAAATAACAAAGAGAATGGGAGAGTAAAGAGAGAGCGTATTTTTATTGATCAATCAGAATATATACAAAAGTACTTCTCCAAAGTCTCTATTTATAGGCACAAGAAGTATAAATAAAGTAAAGATCTACTTCTAATGACTATTAGAATTTAAAGTACATCAAAATTTATCTTAATGTTAATGGAAATCCACTTAATAACATATTTATAATAATTATCAAATTATCAAATTTTAAATATATAGAAGTTAAAATTAATTACCATAAATAAAAACAAATTAAATAAATATCAACTAGAATTTTCTTCCTTTTACCGAATTTTTCTCTCAACCAAACAAAATGTAAGAACAGATTTCTTCCTCATTATCAAAGTTTGAAAATCACACCTATCGAAGCTTCAACCAGAACCTTTCAACACCTTTGAATCCTTTGCAAATTGGGAATTTAACTTGAATTACGAAAATTCCCAGTTTAAAGAAAACCCTAATTTCTAAAAACTCAAGAACCCACTATCGACCCATTTAAAACGACAACACTTCTCGTTTCTTCTTCACTGAACTCGCAGTTGCAACATTTTATTTTTATTTTTTTCTAACTTCGATATTATTCCATAATTCTTTATATTAATAAAAAATTTCAATGAAAACAAGGACTGATTTAGGTATACGATTCAAACTTAAATAATCCAAAAGAGAAATTTCCCAAGAATACAAAACAAACCTAGAAGATCATAGTTTCACAATTCAAACTTGAAAGAGTAAAACTTTCAATCAAGATCTTATGTAACCCACATTGCTTTTTAATCTCAAATCCACCAGTAAAGCCATTTTACTGAAGATGTGATATGACTAATGGACACTATTGAAGCCATTTCACTAAAGATACGATTTTAAAAACAATCACAATAGCAATATTGAAGCTAAAATAGAAAAAGCTGCAATCAAAGACTAGAAAAATTTTGAAATTAAGAAAAAAGAAATGGGTCAAGTTACATAAGGGTTTGATATTGAGTGGAAACCCTCTTTCCAAAATGGTTTGCTCTTTCCTTGTCTTCCTCCATTCATTTCATATCATCTTTTCTGTTTGTTTCCCTAGAAAAAAGAAGTCTGAAAACAAATAAATGTGAAATTTGCTTGTGTTAATATGAAGCCTCTCTAAGGTATTCTTTGGTATTTACTTTAGCTATTTCTTTTCGATTTTGAATGAAAAATAAAGGCATCCACATACATAAAAGCTAGTAATACATTATCAATACATTTGGTTGACTAGAGTGGAGTAGAGGAGGGATAGAATGGGTATTAGAAAGAATGAAATGGAAATCTAATAGATATTAGGATTAACGGTAAAAAGTCCTCAATAAATAAATTAAAAAATTAATTGAACTTTTATGAAAAATGCATTAAATTGGGCCCTTAATGATAAAAATAAAATCAATTGGTCCTTACTAATAACAAAAATCATCTGTTGATGAGTTTAATTTGATGAAAGCCAATAGAAATTATCACGTGACATTTCACGTCAAGAAAAATTTAAAATTTTTAAAAATATTTTTTCAAAAATAATTTTTTAAATAATTAATGTGTTTATGGAATGAATTTGGACAAATAATTATCTAAATTTATTTTAGATGAATGAAACTAAAATAACTTCAAAAATTATAAAACAAATTATTGAAAGTTCTAAAATATATAAAAAATTCAATTGTGCAAAACTCAAAAAATATTAATGAAATTAATCTCTAACGATACATCTTTGATATAATTTACCTTTTTTTCACCAACTAACTACAATAAAATTGTTATTGATAATGCTAATCTTTATTAACGATTAACGATTAATGATCAAACAACAATAAATCTACCTGTAATTTGCTCAATAATAGAGGTGAGCATTTGATCGAATCGAATCGAAATTTTTTGAGTTAATCGAGTTTTCGAATCTCATTTTATCATCCTAACTTTATTTGAAGTTTTCTCGAATCGAGTCGAGTGCGATGGAATTTGAATCGAATCGAATCGAATATATTTGTTCGAGTTAAATTTTAAAAAATAATTTTGGGTCCTTGTAATCATTATCACCCATCGTAATAAAATTTGTCCACGTTAATCAAAATTTTTTATTAACTTTCATCACCTCATAATTTATTTATTAATTTTTTATATACTGGTTAGCTTATTTGTTTGCTTAGTTGTTTCAATTATCTTCAGATTCTTGTCACTATGTATTTTGCAATTAAAAATATATTAAATATAAAATATGATTTTTTAATAAAAGTTATTTTAAAAATAAAATGTGAAATTGATACCAATATAAAATTTTAACATGAATATTTTATGGCATAATTAAGAATTCAATTTTAATATAAATATTCAATATGACTAAACAATTCAATAATATAAATAATAAAAATGTGAAATTTAATTTAATAATATAAATAGTATATATAAATAAAATTATTACTATTTATGTTTAGTGATTTTTTGGATAATTTTGATTTTTATTTGAGAGTAAAGGTGAGAAGTAAAAGTTTAGGGAGAAAATAAAAGTTTTGGGGAATAAAAGTTTGAGGAAAGTAAATAGGGGTGTAAAATTTTGGAGGAAAATATTAAAAAAAAATTGGAGGGGGAGGGTTTGGGGTAGATGGGAGGTGGGATGGGAAGAGAATAAAAGTTTTAGGGGAAAAGTGGGAGGGAGTAAAAATTTTGGGAGAAAATAAAAGGTTTTAAGGGTGTTTTGGGAGTAAAATTTTGAGAAAAAATGAATGGAAGAGTAAAATTTTGGTGGGAAATGGATTTTGGGTATATCGGGGGTTGGGAGGGGAGTAAAAGTTTTGGGGGGAAAGTGGGAAGGAGTAAAAGTTTTGAGGGAAAAGTAAAAAAGTTTGGGAGTTTAGGGTAAAAATGTAAAATATTATAGTTTGATATTTGAATTATTCGAATTATTCGAATTATTCGAGTTATTCGAGTTATTCGAATTCGAAAACTCAACGATTCGAACTCGAAATTCGAAAAAAAATTCGAGTTGATTCGAATAACTCGATTAACTCGAATAACTCGATTTGTTTAACTCGAAATTCGAATTTTTTTCGATTTTTTCGAGTCGAATCGAGTTTTGCTCACCCCTACTCAATAATACCCGATTAGCAAAATCGCAATTTTTAACTATCAGTGTTACCTAATTATAAAGTTAAATTTTTTTAGAAATAAATTATAGAAATAGGATTTAAGTGAATGTAAATTAGATAATACCAATATTTATTTGGGTAGATGTAAGAATTTTAACCTAAAAAATTCGGTGCAAGGCTTCTATTTGCTTCCTACACTAGTTGATACAGATTCCAATTCTGTTTCACAACACTAATTAATTACTTTTCTCGGTTACAATTTTTAATGTCGAAATTACCCCAAAATTTCAACGTTATTAATTCTTCATATGAGTTGTTAATAAAATTTCATTACTAATAATTATATAATTAATCACATTTATATTAACACTTAAACAAGCTTGTAAATATTAACAAGAATAAAGACCCTAATATTTCAATTTTAGAGAGAATAATGATTTTTTTAATTTTGCACATTTGAAATATATATATTTAGAATTTTTTAATTTTTTTATAAAATGTAAAGTTTTTTAAAATTTTGAACCATCATTTCTCTAAATTTATTATATACGCACATTTTAATTATTAAAATTTATTTTTAAAAATATTTTTTAAATTGAAAAGTTGAAAAAAATATTTTTGCTACCACATGACAGGTTCTAATAACCTTCATCAATCATGTCAACCACTTTCCGTTAACAAAAGAGATCATTTTCTTTTTGTGACTAGAGATTTAATTGAGTGTTTTTTTATATATATATAAGCTGAATTATTATTATTTCTTTTACTGAGTGTTTTTTGACATTTTAAATCTAAATATTATATAATTTGATTGAATGAAATGTAATAGGTGATGAATATATTATTTTATTTTCTTAAATGGAATGATGTTAAAATATAGAAAGAGTAAAATGTCAATTTTACTCTTGAATTAAAAATAATATTTTAACTATAAAGTTTAATTTAATAAAATATTTTTATTATAATGTTTTTTCAATAATTCTAATATATTATTTAAAATTTAATATATTAAAATGATGCAATGATAAAATATTTTAGATTTAATACTATAAAATATAAAACTTTATTTAAAAATATTATAATATAGATTATATAGTATTTAAATTATATTTCTCATGTAAAAAATATTTAATAAATAGTTTTCGATTTATTTATATATAAAGAGTTTTCACATTATTATTATTTTAGTTTGCTTTCTCTTTAATCTCCTCTCTTTAATTTTCTTTATCTCTAGACATTCAAGGGAATGTTCAACAGAAAACCCAGAAAACTTCCACTGCATAACATAACTTATATAATATTAATTTCTCATTACATAACTTATATAATATTAAGATAAAATTTCCAATTACACATCAATTTCTAATTTTAGATAACTTATATAATATTAAGATAAAATTTCATAATACATAACTTAAATAACTTACATAATACACAACTTATTACATAACTTAAATAACTTACATAATACATAACTTTCACAACTTACATTATTCACAACTTGGCCGATTAATTAATATTATACATAACTTAATATATAACTCACATAACTTACATAGCTTACATTCTACACAACTTACATAACATACATAATACATAACTTACATAACTAACATAATACATAGCTTACATAATACACAACTTACATAGCTTACATAATAAATAACTTACATAAAATACAACTTACATAGCTTACATGATATATAACTTACGTAGCTTACATAATAAATAACTTACATAAAATACAACTTACATAAAAAGTCTATGACATAGCTTATATAATACATAACTTACATAGCTTACATAATAAATAACTTACATAAAATACAACTTACATAGCTTACATAATATGTAACTTACATAACTTATATAATACATAACTTACATAATTTAATTAATACAGAAATATATATCATGCATAACTCATTTATACTTATAAGTGAAGAACTGAACGTTGTAATTTCTGATGAAAATCAAACTTCAAGAATTAAGAAATGGACCTGTCTTGGATGAATTTGTCAAGGGTAAGCAACGATTATCGAAATGGACTACAGAAGTTTTTAAATTTTGCATTTCAATACGCAAGCCAAGAGAACATGATTCTTTGCCCCTGTAATAATAGTGTGAACATAAACTGGCATTATCGTGAGGTTGTATATGAGCATCTAATTGTTGATAGGTTTGTTCGGGGTTATAAACAATGGTTATTTCATGGAGAATGCCCGCCTAGTACTTCCTCTTCAATGATGGATGTATCTTATTCTGGTACTGCTTACCATCAGTCTGATAGAGAGGATGACATGGAAGGTATGTTGCGAGATGCATTTAATATCCACAATCATGGTGTCCAGTCGTTCCCAGCGGACTTTATGGCTTCTGATGATTGTAATATTGAGAGAAATGCTTTTACCGAACCGGGAAGTAGTGTATCTCATGAAGTGCCGCATGGAGAAGCGGCGAAGTTCTACGCGCTACTTAATGACATGAACGAAGAACTGTATGAGGGATCAAAATTTTCAAAAATGTCCTTCTGTGTTCGTCTTTTTCAATTAAAATGTTTGGGAGGGTGGACCAGAAACTCGTTGACAATGCTGTTAGAGTTTTTGAGAGAAATGTTTCTGTTTGCAAAAATCCCTCAGTCATGCAAAGATATGAAGAAAATGATAAAAGATTTAGGCCTTAGGTACAAAAAAATCCATAGTTGCCCGAATGACTGCATGTTGTATTGGGGCAATCGGAAAAACTAACAGTGCTGTCATGTATGAGGCGAATCCCGTTGGATACATAGAAACACAGAAGGTGGGAACGATGATGAAAATGATGCACAGTCAGATTTTGCGGTATTTTCCGTTGATACCAAGGCTTCAAAGGCTTTTTATGTCGTCGAAGACAGCGGAGTCAATGACGTGGCACCATGATGGACGAACCGATGATGGATTACTAAGGCATCCGACAGAATATTTATCTTGGAAATCATTTGACAATAAATTTCCAAGCTTTGCAAGTGATCCTAGGAGTGTGAGGCTTGGGCTAGCATCTGATGGCTTCAATCCTTACAAGATCATGAGCACTGCGTACAGTACTTGGTCAGTAGTGCTTGTTCCTTACAATCTGCCTCCGTGGATTTGCATAAAGCAATCTTCCATTATCTTATCTATGATTATCCCTAGAAAGAAAGGGCCCGGGAATGATATCGACATTTATTTACAGCCACTTATTGAAGAGTTAAATCAATTATGGGCTAGTGTTGAGACATACGATGTGCTGAGAAAGGAGGACTTTAATTTACGTGCAGCTTTGATGTGGACCATTAATGACTTTCCCGCTTATGCCAATTTATCCGGTTGGAGTACCAAGGGTCGTTATGCGTGTCCTTGTTGTACTGCACAAACATGTTCGCAATGGTTGTACAATGGGAAGAAGTTCTCTTACATGGGGCATCGTCGGTGGTTACCAAAAAATCATAGATTTAGATTTCAGAGTTCTATATTTGACAGTACTGAAGAGTTCAGAGAAGCTCCTTCGCAGACCAGTGGCTTTGAAATCTTTTTTTGATATTGGAAGATATGAATTTCACTTATGGGAAGATGAACCAACCGCCAAACACGCAAAGAAATAGAAGATCAAATAATGAAGCTGATGATGACTCTGATAAAGAGGACGATCCTAATGAGGCGGACTTGTGGAAAAAAAGAAGCATGTTTTTTAGTTGCCTTATTAGGAGCATCACCTTTTACGACACAATCTTGATGTTATGCACATTGAGAAAAATGTGTGCTAGAACATTGTGGGTACATTTTTAAATGTCGAAGGAAAATCAAAAGACAATCTTCAAAGTCGACTTGATTTAGTCCAAATGGGAATTCGGCCTAATCTTCATCCCAATCCACTTTCGAATGGGAAATATCGATTGCGGCCTTCTATTTTTTCAATGTCGAAGACGGAGAAAGAAGTGTTCTGCATGGTGTTGAAGGATATAAAGGTTCCAGATGCGTATGCATCAAATATATCTCTATGTGTTAGTGTAAAAGATCGAAGACTATATTCGCTAAAATCATATGACTATCACATCTTGATGCAAGATTTACTGCCAGTTGCTCTACGATGTTGTATGTCGAAGAAGGTGACTTCTTGTATAATTGAACTATCAAATATAATGAATGCCATTTGTGGCAAAGTTTTGGATGTTGAAGAATTTCAGAAGGTACAGGATCGAGCTGCTTTGACTTTATGCAACTTGGAGAAAATCTTCCCACCTTCTTTCTTCACTATTATGGTTCACTTGATAATCCATCTCCCGCATGAAGCAATTCTCGGTGGACCAGTTTTCTATCGATGGATGTATCCCATAGAAAGGTGTTAACTTATTTATGAAATTTCCCTTCATTCACCTATATGCCTTTAGATACAAATTTTGATAATGTTGTATATCGTGTTGAGGTTCCTATCAAAATTAAAGTCTTACTGCCGCAACAAGCGTTATCCAGAAGGATCGATTGCTGAAGGCTACTTGGCAGATGAATGTATGACCTTCTGTTCAAGATATTTGGAAGATGTTGAAACAAGGTTGAACAGACCAACTAGAAATGCTGGACTCACGGATCATAACTTGGCTGATACTTATTTGTTCCAAAGTTTTAGAGAACCAATCGACAAAGTTGAAATTGCAGAATTAGATGATTTATCGTGGGTACAGGCACATCGATATGTTCTGTTTCACCACGAATCAATGGAACCATTACGGAAGTAAGTTCTAGAAATTTGATAAATATTCATCAATCCAAAATTGTTTATCTTCTAACAAAGTGAACATTTTTTTAATATAGTGAGTACAAACAAATATTGAGATCTCGTTCACGCTCCCGAAGAGCACAACATCGAGATATCAATAAGTTGTTCACAGAATCTTTTCATGAATGGTTAAGTCAAACGGTGTGCAATTGTAGCTTTCACCGACAAATAATATTGTTTTCTAATAACATTTTTAATTACTCAGTTTACTTTCCATTCAATAGGTTTGGAGTGGGAAGAACGTCAACGACGAAGTTAAATGGCTTTCCCAAGGTCCAAATCGAGTAATTAAAAGATATAGTGCGTTCCTCATGAACGGATTCAGATTTCATACAAAATATCGCGAGAGATTGAGGAGAACGCAAAATTGTGGAATAGTTGTTAATTCCTCAATTACAAGTTATGCTAGTGCTAGGGACAATAATCCTGTTGAGGGAAATGTGGAATATTTCGGACTTCTTACTGACATAATTGAGTTGGATTACTACGACAAATGGAAAGTTGTCTTATTTCGAGGTGATTGGGCCGATGTTAATACTGCTCGTGGAATTAAGCAAGATCAATTTGGTTTTACAATGGTGAACTTCGCTCGATTGATTCACACAGGACAACAATTGATAGATGAGCCGTATGTATTCTCTTCTCAAGTCAAACAAGTTTTTTACTCAAAAGATCCAACTGATAAGGGTTGGTACGTTGTACTCCGTAACATCCTTAGAGACTTGTTTGACATTGGCAATGGAAGTAGAGATAACATCGATGATAGATTAGAAACTTTGCCCTTTCCAGAACAAAACTTAAACGAAAATATCCCTAGTACTAGTACACAATTTCAATGGGTTCACCAGGATACGGATGAAGATATTTACGAATTATGATTTAGTAAGATTTTACGATTGTTTAATTATATGTAATATCATAATTTAAATCTTGGTCTTATTATATATTTCAACTATTTTATATGTGCTATTATTGTTCTAATTGGTTACTAAGTTTTCAACTATTTTATGTGTATTGCAGATAAAATGCCTAGAAGAAAGGTGCGAGATCTAAGCATTGTTCAAAATACTCCAAACTCGGTAGAAACAAATAGTACTAAACAACAAACTGCTATTGGATCTTCGAATGTTACGATTACACCTGATGAACCTGCAGAAATTCAAAGTAATTTAACATTTAATTTACATGCGTGTTGACTTATTGTTTATTTATTTTTAAAATTTTTATATTATAATATAACATTTTTCAGTTGAAAGTGGTGGGACGCGCAGAGTTCAAGGACGTACGCTGCTTAGGGATTTATACGAGTTAGATCCAGTCGAGCGTGTCAAAGTATGCAGTAACAGTTTTGGTCAGCCTGTTGGATCAGAAGC
Organism: Gossypium raimondii; assembly: GCF_025698545.1. Taxonomy (NCBI): domain Eukaryota; kingdom Viridiplantae; phylum Streptophyta; class Magnoliopsida; order Malvales; family Malvaceae; genus Gossypium; species Gossypium raimondii. The sequence goes on along the minus strand of NC_068576.1, from coordinate 23,268,245 downwards.
TCGACTTTTAGCAGGATACTTGGGCATTTTAGCATGAAATGCAAATTTGTTGCCTATCAACCACGAGTCATGGCATCAAATGCCCGATAGTAACAAAAACCAAGCCCTCGATAATATTAAGGTAACAATCCGTTAATGTCATCTGTAATACTTGGGTTTAAGTTTCATTTATATTTACTTTCTTAACTTCTGTTTTTTTTAGGCGAGGTTTGCTTTAGAGGTCTCGGATGCTTATGCAAAGAAGGCATTGGGAAAAAGGTGGAGAGACCATAAAAGTACATTAAAGAAAGATTATTATAAGACAAAAACAACCCTCGACGAAAAATTACAAAATGTACCGCCGGGTATGCTGAGGTACCAATGGGAAGATGCGGTTAGATTTTGGCATTCGAAGAAAGGCGAGGTATGACGTACTTCCAAACTCTTTTAATTATTTTTCTTTATAGTATTTCCTATTTACGTACTAATAATTTCATAACACAGGATCGTGAACGAGTTGGAAAAAGCAGTAGGCAGAAACAAAAATTCACTCACACGGCCGGGTAGAGAAGTTTTGCTTGTGTAGTTGAGGCCGAGGTATTTTTACATTTTTAAAACAGTTATGTATTACTTTCCATTAAATTCACTACTATATTGTAGGAACAATCATCCGGTAAAAAAGTTGGACGTCTTCAACTTTTTGAAATTACACATAAGAAGAAAGATGGATCCCTTATGACTCCTGAAGCTACAGAAATTATGGTACGTTTACTTAATACGATTTGACTTATTTTAGTTATTTATAGTGTTTATTTTATAATGGTTTAATTTATTGCTTGTAATGCAACCACTGTTAAGTTATGCTGCATTTGTTTTTTTAATATATATAGTGTTCCTAACTATGTCATTTGTTTTTTAGGAAAAACTAAAGGATAAAAAGGCGGAGTACGAAGCGATTGCTTCCAGTGATAGTTCTGTTCATCTTGAAGAAATTGATAACCGGATTATTACTGAAGTTCTGGGTCCTGAAAGGTATGGTCGGGTTCGATTTCAAGGATCTTTTGTTAACCCAACCAAATATTTTGGATTCAGCTCGCAGCAATACATGCCTTCAGAAAGTCAGGCTCAAGCTGAAGTTTAGAGGTTAAAAGACCAAATAGCTCAGATGCAAGCGACCACAGTTGATGTTCAAAGGAAATATGAAGAACTTCAGCAGCAACTTAAAGCTGAGGCGGAAGCGAGGGAAACGAAGGCTGCAGCGAGGGAAGCAGAGTAGAGCAAAAAGTACGACGAACTCCAACAACAGCTTCAGAATATGATGAAGATGTTTCAGTAGTCGAAACATCCGCCGTCATGGTGTATTGTATAAATTTTTTTATCATTTTAAGTTTTAACATTTTTGTCAAAATAATATAAATTATATTTGATTTATTGATATTTATATTATTTTATTCGTTTAATTTGAAATATTATATAAATTTATTGCTTTTGGCTGGTTTAGATTTGCTTGCTTTTGGTTCATTGCTACAGGAAGGCCCAAAATATGAAAAATTATAATTTAAAAAAATTCCAAAATTAGTGGCGTTTTTCGAAAAAGCGTCGCTAAAAGTCGCCATCTATTACGGTATTTTTGGAAAAAGCGCCGCTAAAGAACATGACCTTTAGCGGCGCTTACGAGAAAAGCGCCACTAAAAGTCAAGATCTATAGCGGCGATTGTAGGATAAGCGCCGCTAAAGAACATGACCTTTAGCGGCGTTTTTGAGATAAGCGCCACTAAAGAACATGACCTTTACCGGCGTTTGTGGAATAAGCGCCGCTAAAGAGCATGACCTTTAGTGGCGTTTGTGGGATAAGCGCTGCTAAAGAACATGAGCTTTAGCTGTGACATTGTAAATAGCAACGTTTTTTGCGGCGCTTTCAAATACTTTTAGTGGCGCTAAAAAGCGCCGCTAAAAGCCAAAAAAAACGCCACTAAAGACCTGTTTTGGTGTAGTGTTTTGAACACAACCAGTTAGCCGTCGTGGTCGCCACCTTCTGCTACCGTCCTCCCTTGTTGGCCGACGTTCAATTCTTCTCAAAAGTGTATAGGCATAATTTTTTATCCCTTTTCTTGATTTTTTTAATTATTTCTTTTCTAAATTATCTTATAAACTTTTGGATCTAAATTTTTTTATCTCACCTTATAAATTGAATTAAAATTATTTTTTCTTCTCTTCATAATCTTTCTTGTTCCTTGAAGCATTCTAAACCCTTCCCTGTCTATTTGATTATTTTGGTTTTATTTTTGTCTTTCTTTCTTTTTGTCTCTCGATTCTTTTTCCTTTCTCAATTTCAGTTTTATTTTGGGTTTAGATTTCGATACCATGTTGAATAATGCCAAAATATGGTTTGAAAATTAGTAAAATGTTGGAGATACTGTCCTTTTCTGGTCTTTGAAGCGACGAATTTCAATTCTTAGGAGGAGACCTGAATAGCTATTCGACGGTTTTTCTCGATAGAGTCTGGATGAGCAATTCTTTTGAATACAAAGCCCTCCTGAATAAGTGAAGGCGTTGAATAAAGCATGATTCGATTGGATGCTATTACATCCAACCAAACACGTAATACTCTTAAAGAATTAAGAATTAAAGTTGGAATTTTAGGAATATATTTTGAATTTTTAGAAAAATTCTATAATATTGATATTATTTTTAATTTCATTTTGATAATTTTGATAATTTTTAAATATTTTTTAGTTCTTTAAAATTTAAATATATATTGATTTTGATTTTGATTTACAATTTTATTTAATTAATTATTAATTTTCAGGGCCAGAATGCTAGAAATCCCGAACTTACTGGCTTTACAAAAATACGAAAAGAAAAAATAGTGAAGGAAAAAAAAATAGTTTGAATGATGTGGATGATTATGATGAAGTAAGAACGGGTTTGTAAAGCTGAGCTCCAATTACCAGACAATATAGGACAAATTTTGGACATGGAAAGTGAGGATATCGTTTCCACAACCCAAGTATCAGTTCCAAGTTTTTGATTAAAATTGAACTAAAAAACATCAAGGTCAGTTAGCTTTTCATTTCAATATCAATCCAAGTGATCATTTATATCGTACTCCAAGTCGATCGCCTCAAATCCTCCCCACAGTTAACCAGAATATGGTAACCTGCAAGACATCCAAAAGACGAAAACAAGGTTTTGGCCATTGCTTTGTAACAGTAAATTTAGTATTTATTTGTTCTTTCTTGCTTACCCTAATTTCAAGGATGTAACGGAGCTTTCGTAGTCATGCGGGTTACCGTTAGAGGTGCAGACGTTGGTCACCGACTCCGATGACTGACCTTCCTCACCGAAGATAATATTGTCCGAGTCACCGGCAACTTGTCTTGGGCCGTTAATTATCTGCAGTACCTTCAGTGATGAGAGCTTCTATACACTAGAAAGTGTAATAGCATAAATAAATTACTATGAAATGGGAAAACTATACTTGCTGTTTCAATCGTTCATTTTCTTCCATCAACTGCATTCCCTGCATGTTTTAAAAGAAATTGCTGAATATTACACATATAGTCGCATGTTTTAGAAGAAATTACAATATATATCTTTTTATGTACTGACCTTTCTTTGAAGGTCTTTGATTTCTCTCATAATCCTTTGACCCTGAAATTAGAGCTAAGTATGAATATATATATTGCTTTAGAAAGGCAAAAGTTGCAAAAAATGCCAAAAACCTTTTTCTCCATCACACGGCTCAACCCAATTTCCAGAGATTTTTCTAGCTGCTGTAGTTCTTCAATATTTAATCCATGGAGTTCCTCACCTCTCATTTGCCTGTTTCAAGGCAAAACCCACTCTAACATTATCTTCACATATAGTATGAATAAGTTCATAAGAAACAAAAATAAATAAACGCATACCTCAGCTGATGACTTTTCTCTGCTATTTCCATAGTCAGCATGGACTGGTTGCTGTGTTCTACAAGCTACATATTAGTAAAGGGATGAAAAAGTCAATATCATTTTTAAGTAGACAGAATTTAATGGTGAAGATACCATAATCATATTCAAAGGTTAGTTTTAATGGATATATTTAATCCTTTTTAAATATTTTCATATATTCGAAAAAAACCATACACTGATACCTTCATACCTAAATATGTATGCATACGTATCGAATACAACGAATAAAAATAACAAAAATAATGTGAAATAAGAGGCTCACCAGTGAGACTTTCACATCTACTGCTCTATAAAATAATCCAAATTTTCATTCATCCCCAAGTAATTTTCCAGCCGACTGATTACATATTAATGTAAGAACTAAAAGTAAAGAAATATGTCTACATATATACAAGAAGGTATAAAAAGCCACTAACCTGCAGCCCAAGACAAGGTTGTTCCAGCTTCTCAAGGTTCTTTGAGCGCAAATGGTGCCTTTCTAGTATCTCCTTCATGCTTCAAGTCAAAATATTAAACCATCAGTTTTTTTTTTTTATCTCAACCCATAAAAACGGTTTCAATTCAAATATGGTATCCTAAAACTTTTTTATGATAACAATTGTATATAGTTCTAAAATATAATTTTTCAAATAGAATGTCAAGCTTTTTGCCCGCTAGCTGCAATTATTATCTACGTTGATGTAATTTGAGTATGAGTATTGGATATAAATATATATTTTAAGATTTATATAATATCTAAATCATCCTTGTTTTACATAATTTGAACATGATGTGTAAATAGTACTGTCTTTCAAAATAGATTTTTTTCTAAAAATCCCACTAATAGCTATATTAGCAGATATCATAAGCACAAACACATACCTACATGCATATATATACACACATATAGTTAGATGAGTGTCCATTCTCTCAAAACATACTGGAGTATGCTACTGCAAAGTAATTTAAGGTGAAAAACAATGTGTTTCAGTCCCTAATAGTTGCCCTGAAGAAAATCTGTAAACTGGCAAAACCAACCAAGTGGCACTAAAGGGTAAAAAATGAATTAAAAACAAAACAAAGATCCCGACCTGAGACCAATACTTAAACTGTATATATATTATACATGAACTATTTCAGAATTCAACACTTCAAACAAAATACATGTACAAACACACACTATAAACTTCTCTTCCAAAACCCAATTTTCATGACTGGTTTCATTCTTCCATTCCGTTAAACTCCCAGGGTTTTTAATAAAAGAAAATACAGATGAAAGAACAAGCTTTCTCCTCTCAAAGGTCTTAACAAACTACACACACACACACAAAAAAAAAAAAAAACACCACATTTTTCTCAAAGTTGAAAGATTTGTCCTTTTTCCCACTAAAGGAGAGTTAAAATGTTACGACTACAATAGGGTAATTATACATTAAACGACAAAAAAAAAAGAAAGTGAAAACTACAACAAACAAGTGTTTGAAAAAAGAGAAATGAAGAGAAGGGTACCTTGAGCTAGCATAGTCAAAGAGCTTCCCAGTAGATGAGAAAATAATAAGAGCAACATCTGCATCACAAAGAATGGCGAGCTCCTCAGCTTTCTTAAACAACCCTCTTCTCCTTTTGGCAAAAGTTACCTGCCTTGCTGTACTGTTATCAATTTTCTTAATCTGAATCTTCTCTCTTGCCATTCCTTTTTCGACTTCTTGTTCCTTCCTAATAAAACTACCACAAAACAAACAGTTGGTTGCCTTTTTAGTGTACTTCTGCAATTAAAGTTCTATTTTGGGAAAAACAGAAGCATGAAATCAAGTAAATCTGGAAAGCCCAAAAAAAAAAACAAGAAAAGTTTCTATAAATAGAGAAAAAGCGAAGTTGGAGAACGCAAAGGGACAAGTATGGGTTAAAAAATGGCGGCATTTTGCCAAATTTAGTGTTAAAGAGACAAAGCCCTCAAAGAAAAACAGAAATGAGATTTTTAAAAATTTTCCATCCAACATGAAATCCAAGCCAAAGAAATCACAAAGGAGGAAAAAACAAAAAAAAAAAACCCAACCTAAGTTTTAATTTGAATGTGCTAAAGGAATGGTCGACGAAGAAGAGCAAAAAAAAAAAAGAGATGATTGGTGAGAAAGGGATGCTGATTTCATACTTATTTACCAGTTTGGTGGGTTATTGGGTTCGGTGCCAGAGAGAAGAGGGCTTGTTGAGTAGTTTTTGTTTCCGAGCTCGTGAATGAAAAGCCACCAATGAAGAATTTTGAGAAATGGGAGAGAGAGAGAATCTGGCTTAGGGATAACGAAAAGACTTTGGCTTTGGCCAGTTAAAAAAGAAACCCCTTTTTAGTGAAGCAGGGAAGCTTTTCTTTCTCGTGCTCCCATGTATTCTAATTGTAATTGCTGCAAATGAAACCGGAAAGGAAATGGAAGGAATTGAAAAAGAACTGGGGCACAACTCGTATGTCATAAAATGACAGGGGGTTATTATAAAATTGTTAAAATAGTAGTATTTTTTATTTTTTTTTCAAAATTCACTATTAGTATAAGTGATGTCAATTTACCAAAAAAAGCCTCTTTTTTTTAATTACCGAAATAGGCCCGATATTTTATTATTTATTGGAGTGGGTTTTTTCTGGCAAATCGCGTCCACGTCAGCGCAATGTTAGGGGACGTGCCAGGAAGTCGCGGCCACGTCAACACGCTTTGCTGACGTGGCAACAAATCGCCTCCTCGTGGACGCGATTTGTTGCCACATCAGCAAAGCGCTTACGTAGCCGCGACTTGCCCCGCGCGTGAACAGTGCAACGGTTAAAAATTTGACCGTTGCCCCCCCACGGTAAAAAAAAAACTATAAATACCCTCTCACCCCTTTTTTTTTCACAAACTAATCCTCTCAATTTCCAGGACCTACTGTAGCAAAAGCGCGTCCACGAGGGCGTGATTTCACAAATTCTTCTCAAATAGCATCCTGCTAGAATCGATTTTATACTATTTGCTCAGAAACGTCAACTCGAAATTATTTCTTCCAGGACCTACTGTAGCAAAAGCGCATCCACGAGGCAGCGATTTCACAAATTCTTATCAAACAGCATCCTGCTAGAAGCAATTTTATACTATTTGCTCAGAAACGTCAACTCGAAATTATTTTTTCAGGACCTACTGTAGCAAAAGTACGTAAACGTGGGCGCGACTTATTTGTTTACTTTTTTCTACAAAACCTTAAAAACCCTAAACCCTAAAATCCAAAAACCTAACGTGGGAAAAACGGGCAAATCGCATCCCCCGTAACGCGCACGTCAGAATCGCGCCACGCCAAGAAAGCGCCGACGTGGACGCGATTTTCAACGCCCCCGACATCGCGCTGACGTGAACGCGATTTTCCAAAAAATGGCTCATTCTGGTAAATAATAAAATATCGGGCCCATTTCGGTAAATTTATAAAAAAATTAAGCTTTTATTGGTAAATTTAGTCATTTTTACTTTAAAAAATATAATATTTTCTAATTTTATTATTTTACATTATTTTAGTACATTATGTTTGAAATGTATTCATTAAGTGTGTTTTTTATTGAAAGTAATAAAATCCGGGAAAAATACGAACAAAGGGCCGAATAAATAAAGGTTTTTTTAAAATTTATTTAAAACACACACTAAATGAATACATTTCAAGCATAATGTACTAAAATAATATAAAATAATAAAAGTAGAAAATAATATTTTATTGAAAGTAATAAAATCTGGGAAAAAATACGAACAAATGGTCAAATAAAGATTTTTTAAATTTATTTAAAAACATACTAAATGAATACATTTCAAACATAATGTACTAAAATAATGTAAAATAATAAAATTAGAAAATAATATATTTTTTAAAGTAATAAAATTGGGAAAAAATACGAATAAAGAGCCAAAATAAGGATTTTTTAATTTATTTAAAAACACAGTAAATTAACACATTTCAAGCATAATGTACTAAAATAATGTAAAATAATAAAATTAGAAAATAATATATTTTTTAAAGTAATAAAATCCGGAAAAAATACAAACAAAGGGCAAATAAGGGTTTTTTTTAATTTAAATAAAAAACACACTAAATGAACACATTTCAAACATAATCTACTAAAATAATGTAAAATAATAAAATTAGAAAATAGTATATTTTTTAAAAGTAATAAAATCTGGGAAAAAAAATAGGAACAAAGGGCTGAAATACGAACATGTTGGTGCTGCCTCTGCCACAGGCACCATTGGTGCCGCTTGTGGCAGACCCTCCATTCAGCTGTCTTTTTTTTGTATTATTTTGGTAAATAAACTTTTTTGTATATTATTTTGGTTTTTTTTATTTTTTTGTAATATTTTAGTAAAAAACCTATATAAGTGATTATATTTTAATTTAGTCATTTTTAATATTTGTATTTTCTAAATTTTGAAATTTCTTTTTTATCTAAATAATAATCATTAAATTTGTTAATGCTCCTTTTGAATGGGCGGTGCGTTTACTTGCAGTTAGTGTAGAAACAACGGTGATAGTGAGATTAGATACTGTAGCTATACTGTAGTGTGAGACAAAAAAAAAGTTAAATGCAACTCATTTAAAGGGGCCTTAAGATAAATTATGTTATTTCTAAATTTCATGCGCCAAACATCTTATGGCAAGAATGATATCATGTCAATTTCTTGTTTCCATATATTATTTACAAAATGTCGATTATTTTAGTTAATAAATTTAATTATTATTGTTTGAGTCAAGATTAAAATTTCAAAATTAGAAAAGTATGAGAACTAAAATGACCTAACTAGAGAATATGAACTAAATCCACAATTGTTACCGTTTATGTTAAAATTAAAATTTGAAAATTTGAAAAGTACTTAACTAAAATCAATCAATTACAATATAGAAACAAAATCCACAACAAACAAATAGTACATGGACTAATAACAATACTTGACTTTTCTTTTACTCTTTTGTAATCAAAGTAGATGTTTTCTATTAGTTAGCATAGGTGCAAAACTCTTATTAGATTATACCACATACATTACCTATGTGAAAAGACTTTATTTTAAAATTTATTTATAAAAGACTAATTCAATAATTGAATCATAGGTTTCAATGAAACCTTGGTATTGTTGATTATGACGGAGGCCCTAGATCCTTAAGCACTTAGATTCGAGCCCCTTCATGTGAAATTGTGATGTATGCCATGGATGGGTTTTAGTTTGATTCTTTTGGCTCTTCAATTGCTATACATTGTACTAGTTTGATTTTATGTTATAGTTTACTCGAACATGTATTTGTACTTGTACTAGACTTGTGACTATACTGATTAGTGTATAAATTCTTATCAATCTCAAATTAAATTCTTAAACATTTAATCTTTAATAAGAATTGATTAATTGTTTTATTTAAATCTTTTATGTAGAAATTAAAAAACTCCATTGTAATAATATCTATTATTTTCTTAAAAATAGTTTTGACTCATTTTTATTAAGTTAGTGTTAAGTTGAATTATTACACTAAACTTAACCGAGTTGAGCACTTGAGGGCTCATAATGTTGAATGAAAAGAGACATATATGTGTAGAAATATAGTTTTATTGGACTACATTCAATTAAATTTGCATGAGTTTTTTTAGGGATAATTAAATAGAGGAGGAGATCCCTTAAATCTATCCTTTAGGCTTTGCTTGGTAGGGTGGAAATAAAATTAGAAAGATGAAAAAATAAAGGGATAGCAAACTAGAAGGATGGAAAATTGAAGGGATAGAAAATTAGAAGGATAGAAAACATAATTTTTTCCATAGGTGTGCTTGGTAGGAGAGATGAAAAGTTGGATACATATCTCTCTTATTTTCTCTATTCTCTTCATGCCAATTTGGAAGGATTGATTTTTATGCATTAGGAAGGAAAATGTTCATCCCTCCTATTTGCTGGAAAAAATCTGGTTCGAAAACGATTTCATGCATAGCAGAAAAAAAAATTTGAAAATCTAGCTGATTTGTGATATTTATAGCAATAAAATTTTCCTGAAATATACTTGTGCTTTGACCGATACGGATCCTTGATATTCCAAACTTTCAATCGAATGACCTTCTCTGCTATCCTCATACCACGAATTGCTTCGAGTGTGGGCTCAAACAATTTCAAAGCAAACACAAAACCAAAAATAATTTTCTTACTTTCAGTAGGAAAGTAAATCTCCCTCTCTTTCTTATAGAAACCGGTAGAATTTTTATTCTTAAAAAATAAAATTTATATATAGAAATAAATTCTGACTATTTTCCAGCAGAATAACAATATCTCAAAAGTTTTAACACCCCAATATTGACCCAATCGTCGAATCAAGGCATTAGGATGCCACAATCATTGTCAAAGCAAATATAAATAATTACGGATCAAATTATCATTACATTCAAATTGTTAGGATCATTATACATTTATAATGAAATTTAGACTTATATCCGATCTGTATACAAGCTAACGACAACTCTTTTGATAGTCTACAATCGATCAGGGATTAAATTATAAGGTTTCTAAAATTTTAGAACGACATCGCAATGTTTGGGGTTCCACGTCGCCACGTCGCCACGTCACAACGTCACTTTCTAACTTGATCTCATCGCGATGTGGTATGTTCATCATCGCAACGTGGTATGTACGTCGTCGTGATGTGCATTCTATTTTCATGAATCTTCTATACTTCAATTCTCAACACCTAAAATAATGTTCATGTACCACATTTCAATCAAATTTAACCTTTTGTTTCCACTAAAATTTTTTACACATGCTTTGTTTTTAACCTATGTACATACCATATTCTATACCATAAAATTTATTTCATACCACTTTTCTTTCGAGCTTTGATGATGTGATGAGATGAGTCGAAGTCGTGCTACTTCGAGCGAGTACTTCAATCTGATTTTCCACCTACGCATTGTAAAATAACGCGTTCAGCTCGTGAAAGCTTAGTAAGTACCCAGGAATCCAAATCTCATTTTTACCTTGATTTCTATATATTAAAAATTATTATTGCTATTACATTTCCTAAATATTATATCTTAATAATTAACATAGTATATTTTTAACAATTAGTAGATCATTCCATATTTATACGATTCATTATTATCATAATTTACTACTTTTATGTTTTTATGGATTGACAAGAACAAACTTTTACCAGTCTTATTCACTAAATTATCACTTTATAGTTTAACAAAAATTATTATCAGAATCCTTTACTTGTCATCTCATTGTGTAACATGAATTTTCCATCAGAACTTGCTTACTATAACTTTTTTATTTTATCATTATCTTCTATTATTCAACAAAGGCCCAGCGTAGACTTAACAGAATGCATAGGATATGTGGAAACATTATAGTAATGCATGAAAGTGCAACTTTCACAGTATTGCATCAAAGTGCCAAGTTACATTATTACACCAAAGTGCACAGTCAGAACAAAGAATGCGTTAACTTTTCCTTAATGGCATGCCATCTATATCTTAATAGTTCTCATCTTGTTTACTTTGGGAAAATATGACGAAAATCACTTCATTTTCACCTTTCAGAATAGAATTTGCATATTTTGAATTTATTTCAAATTAGTCCTTATTATAACAACTCAATAAGCGGAATTATCAACTTTCTTTGACACCTGAAACATAATTCACCATCTTATAAAAATTTCATATTCACGAATAAAATTTTACCATAGCTTCCCACATGCCACTTTTGCATATTTCGCAATTTAGTTTTTTTTCTTTTTCATAATTCTTTCATTTCACTAAAATAATTCATATAATAAATATAATTTAATAATTATTTCCATCATTCACTATTCTTTGTAATTCAATCTCACTTTCACTTTTCATACATATACCATTTCATCACACTTTCTTACACATTCTATTTATCCATATAATATTTCACAATTTAACTTCAATTATAATATTTCACAATTTAACTACAATTTTACACTTTTTTAGTTTAATCCTTATCTTTCCAAAACCTAAAGAATAATTGCAATTTGAATTACAATTGTAACGTCCCAAAACCCGGCCTGGAAGTTTAGATCGAATCTCGGAGGTTACATTGATCACCAAAATGATCATAGGTAAAATTTGAGTTTAACCAACTAGAAAACATACAATATTTAAGTTACGTAAAACTCTCCGTTGTAAAATTCTGATATTACAAAAATTTTAGTCCAAAAGTCGCTTATGTGCGTAAAACCCAAAATTCATACCACAATATTCAAAATAAAACTTACAATTCAAACAATTTATTTATAAATGCAGAATTTATGAAAATACTTTTAAAGTTGATTCTAAATGTGGCTGTTCGAGACCTCCGTACACCGAGTCCAACTACAAAAATAGAAAACCAGAGTACCTGAAAAAGAGAAACTAAATGGGTGAGCTAAACAAGCTCAGTGTAAGATCGAATCAACAGAAAAATAAAAATTCAGTGCCACAATAAAAAGAATATATCACAATGGCAATCTGATATCCAAATAATCATCACAACCAAAACAGACACATTAGTACTGGACACATCGATCTATATACCGTTAATATCGCAATCAAACAGACAAACAAAACGCGGAACAAAAGTATCAACATGAAACCCACCCATCCAGCCAAACACCTCTTCGTCCCCCATTCACGCCACAAATGAGCTATAAGAAGCTCAACCAGCCCTGTACACCACATAGGACCTCGAAAGGCCCATCCAACCCTACACACCATGCATATGGAACAAAGCCACGTAAATAATAGTATGCAGCTGAGCTGCCAGAAGTATCGTACTGTCCAGTAAATCGTTATACAGACGTATTGCAGTTGAAACTGCCAAATTAGATCAGACGCGGAATCATAATGCAAATGCAAGAATGCACACCAAACATTGTCAATTACATAGACGCAGAAGCTCGTAATCATTCAATCAATTACAGAATCGATGCACACAGTTTCCAAACAGTCACACAGACACCCACATCACTTAACCACTGAAGCAGATACTCATTTATTAGGCAATATCACATTAACGAGTCACTTAACTAATGCAACAATTGCATATAATAGATATGTATGAGTCAAAATATAGTCTCGAATACCCTTACTAAGACTTAGCCAAGGTTCGGAACACACAGAACCACAAACAGGTCATAAATCAACATAGTACAAAAATTTGGCAAGGTAGGACCACATGGTCGTGTGGAAAGCCCCAAGCCGTGTGGGAGTCTACACGCCCATGTAAAGGCCACACATGCTCGTGTGAAGGCCACACACGCCCCTGTGGAGGGGACACGCGCCCGTGTGAGCAGCCTGTAATAGCCCAATTTTAGGCCTAGTTGGAACAGTGGTTTCGGGACCACAAATTTGATGAGAAAAAACTTATTTTTTATTATATTTTTATGGTATCCAATTTCAAGAAATGATTTTGTAAAAATTTTGTTCAAAAATTTCGACGTTTGGGCACTCAATTTAGCTAAAAGGACTAAATTGTAAAAAGTGCAAAAGTTAAGTTCTACATGTTAGAAGTGTCCAATTGTTATGAAATTTTAAAATGGATGTCCTTAAATGGTAATTAGACCATTGGTTAACTTGTTGGAAAAAATGGACAAGAGATAAGTAAAATAGGATATTTTTAAGTTGGGGGCATTTTGGTCATTTAGTAATTAAAAGAATTAAAAAGGCCAAAATAGCCAAAAATTTTTCCATCTTCTCCATGATGAACGAAAATAGAAAGAGGGAAGCCATGGTTAGGGTTTTCAAGCTTCCAATCTCCATAGTAAGTGATACGAGATCAAAGGCCCGACAAATGCGTTCCAAACTAAATGGGACCATTCAAGAGTTTGTTAGCAAGGCCTTAGACGCATACACGAAAGAACGGGAAAATCAAGATTTCAAATCTTGGGAATCTTGGTCCAAGAAACCAAATCTTGCAGCCAAAGCGCATTGGATCTCCGTTACGAGCATCAACGATTCAATTTCGGTAGGAGATGGATCACAAGCCCAAATTCTTGAAGGCAAGGCCCAATAAAAAGATTCCAAGCCCAATCAAGAAATCCACCCATACTTAGTCGAAAATCAGACCAAATTGTCAAAGTGGCCCAAGTTGTAAAGTTTTATTTTTATTTTTTTATTTTTTTACTTAGTTTAAATTTTTATGTAAATATTCAGTTCAAGAGTCCCAAATAAAGACCCTTGGCCGAATTTCCATATTAAAATAATTAGGAGTTTTTTTTATTTTAGTTTTCTAATTAGATTAGGAAAACACTTGAGAGGCTTATATAAAGGCGTGGCCAGCCATCTTGTTATTCACTTCTCAAATATATCAAAAATTTCAGATTTGTCTAAGTGCGAAATTCTCTTTGAGTTTTCTCCAAGAATTCTCTCTTGGGTTTTCTTTAGAAGTTGTTTTAACAATCTTTTGATTGTGGGAGCCATCTTCACCTTCTTCTTGCCATTGATATTCTTTGGAGGAGATTAGAGCCGTTTGAATGGAGTTGTGAGATCTTTCGGATTTCAAGGCGTCTCGGGACTTATCTTTTAATTTATTGTCATCAATTCTTTCTTTATTTCGCTTGTGCGAATCTTTATCTAATTTATTTGTCGTTCTTATTGTGTTTCCAAATTTTTTCTATCTTAAAGAATCACCAAAATCCCCAATTTCGGGGTTCTTGCCGATTCATCCATACTCTTTTTGGGTGAAATTAGATTGCCGAAATTTGGGGAAAACTATCTTGGTGTTCAATTCGGCAGAATCGCAACCTCCTTTAGGGTTTCAAGAACCCTTATTAACACTTATTTCTATTCTCAATTTGACTCTTTGTTGTTTTGGGGATTTTATTTCAGATCTGGAAATTCAAAGTTCTAATCTTTTAATTTTCTGTTTCGTTTCAGATCTGATTGTTTAGAGCTTTCGTAGGAGTTTCCCATGACTTGGCAACTCGATCTTGGTCCGCGCGCAATCCTATATCATTTGGTATCAGATTTTGGGCATTTTGGGTGTTCTTGGTTGACTTCTAAACTGATCTCTATTTTTTTTAAACTACAAACAGCAGTTTTACCCAGAAAATTTTTTTGAAAAAAAATCATTTGAGTGGGTAAACATTGTCCGATTGATCTGAAATTTTCCATACATATTTTTGGCACTGTGCTTGAATATAAAAAAAATATTTCCCACAAAAAATTCAGTCGAAAAAGTCAAAAGAATTGAAAAAGATGAAATTCAATAAAAATTTAAAAAAATATTCAGTGGGTTGAGTTTGGTGCCCAAACTTTCCAGATCAAAAATTAAATATTTAAGTACATTCCAGATTTAATTTCGTGATTTTTGGAGATCGGGAACACCTCGAACGAAGTTGTCAAGTTACTCCGCAGTTTTTCGGATTTTCTGGTTTTAGCAATTTTTATTGATTCTTAACTGTAGGTTTTCATTTGTTTTCTTTTTATTCTCCCTTTACACTATCTAACACCTTCTTGTTTCTTGTGTTAGTAGGATTTAAACGTGTGCACAATCCTTCCTCGGTGCAACACGAATCAATTGGTGTCTCGTCAGTCTTTGGCATCCTAGTGCAAATTGGGATTCTTTGGTAGTCCGGTTCATACACTCTCTAATTGGTTGATATAAACTCTACTAAAGCACTCACAAGACTGAATTCTACCTCATTAAGAATTTGATTTTTCTTTTTGAGTGATTAACGGTGAGTTTTGCTAACTTTTATTTTCGAGTGTTGAGTGTTTATTTTTTGCAGGTTTTCCAAAATGTCTAAGGGTGATAATAATGCCAACACCAACAAAGCAAACAAGGGGCGCAAACGGGTTGTCCTAGAACCCAGAGATTGGGTTTGGGTCCATATGAGGAAAGAACGATTTCCTGCAAAAAGAAAGACCAAGTTGGACCCAAGGGGCGATGGGCCTTTCCAAGTACTCGAGAGGATCAACGATAATGCCTATAAAATTGATCTACCTGGTGAGTACAATGTAAGTTCTACTTTTAATGTGGCTGACTTGTCCCCATTTGATTTTTCAGATTCGAGGTCGAATCTTTTTGAGGAAGGGGGGAAATGATACGAGATCAAAGGCCCGACAAATGCGTTCCAAACTAAATGGGACCATTCAGGAGTTTGTTAGCAAGGCCTTAGATGCATACACGAAAGAACGGGAAAATCAAGATTTCAACTCTTGGGAATCTTGGTCCAAGAAACCAAATCTTGCAGCCAAAGTGCATTGGATCTCTGTTATGAGCATCAACGATTCAATTTCGGTAGGAGATGGATCACAAGCCCAAATTCTTGAAGGCAAGGCCCAATAAAAAGATTCCAAGCCCAATCAAGAAATCCACCCATGCTTAGTCGAAAATCAGGCCAAATTGTCAAAGTGGCCCAAGTTGTAAAGTTCTATTTTTATTTATTTATTTATTTATTTATTTATTTTTACTTAGTTTAAATTTTTATGTAAATATTCAGTTCAAGAGTCCCAAATAAAGACCCTTGGCCGAATTTCCATATTAAAATAATTAGGAGTTTTCTTTTATTTTAGTTTTCTAATTAGATTAGGAAAACACTTGAGAGGCCTATATAAAGGCTTGGCCAGCCACCTTGTTATTCACTTCTCAAATATATCAAAAATTTCAGATTTGTCTAAGTGCAGAATTCTCTTTGAGTTTTTCTCCAAGAATTCTCTCTTGGGTTTTCTTTAGAAGTTGTTTTAACAATCTTTTGATTGTGGGAGCCATCTTCAGCCTTCTTCTTGCCATTGATATTCTTTGGAGGGGAGATTAGAGCCGTTTGAAGGAGTTGTGAGATCTTTCGGGATTTCAAGGCGTCTCAGGACTTATCTTTTAATTTATTGCTGTCAATTCTTTCTTTATTTCTGCTTGTGCCAAATCTTTATCTAATTTATTTGCTGTTTTTATTGTGTTTCCAGCCTTTTTTCTATCTTAAAGAATCAGCCAATAATCCCCAATTTCTAGGGTTCTTGCCGATTCATCCATACTCTTTTTGGGTGAAATTAGATTGCCGAAATTTGGGGAAAACTATCTTGGTGTTCAATTGGGCAGAATCGCAACCTCCTTTAGGGTTTCAAGAACCCTTATTAACACTTATTTCTATTCTCAATTTGACTCTTTGCTGTTTTGGGGATTTTATTTCATATCTGGAAATTCAAAGTTCTAATCTTTTAATTTTCTGTTTCGTTTCAGATCTAATTGTTTAGAGCTTTCGTAAGAGTTTCCCGTGACTTGGCAAATCAATCTTGGTCCACCCGCAACCCTATATCAGTAAGTGATTCCAAGCCCCGTTTTTAATGTTCTTTACGTTTTTGAAGTCCTGGTAGCTTAATTTAGCTTATTCTAGTAATAATTTAACCTAGGGTTTAAATTTGGAAAAATACCCATAGGTGAAATGTGTTTATTTTGATGTTTTATGGTAGAATATGATGCTTGAAATTGTGTTAAATAATTTTTGTTAAGCGATTTTCAATGAAAACAAGTGAAACGGCATAATCGGTAAAAATTGTTATTGTTCATAAGTGCATGTTAGAGCAAGAATTTGATGTTGCTATAGAAGGGAAAAATGTTCAGCATGTTATAAAACATAAGAAAAAGGAATAAAGTTTAATTTCTGAACCTAGGGGCAAAATTGTAATTTTGTTAAACTTTAGGGGCAAAAATGTAATTTTGCAAAAATGTTATTTTTGGACTGGATTTAATAATGTGAATTTTATATGAGCTAAATATGTTATTATAAATCGAGAAAGACGAGAAATTGACATTGATTGGTAGAAAAAAGTGAGAAAAAGTGAAAATTCCCGGTTGAACCTTCGGAATGAAAAAGATACGAGTGAAGTTTCTAGGTCACGTGTATAGTACTATGTGCAGGCTACTACGTGTACCAGAATGATAGGTCACATGTGTAGTACTATGTGCAGGCTACTATGCGTACCAATAGCTTCGATCACGTGTGTAGTACTATGTGCAGGCTACATGTATCGGATGAAAATGGTCACATGTGTAGTACTATGTGCAGGCTACTATGTGAACCTGGTATCATTTATTATAAGGTGGTTGCTATGTGTTGATTCCACCGTATATCTGTTATTATTCCGAAGTGTTCATCGGGAAATTGACTAAGTGTAATTGAGTGATTAATATATATGTGGAATTGAATTGAAGATTGACTTGAAATTGGAAATGAGAAATTGGATTGCTTTGAATTTAGTGATAAATTGAATGAATTGTATATGAATTGAAATGACCTATTAGAATGAGATGTGAAAAAAAAAATTCAATGGAATTGAGAAAGTGAAAAACTAAAATTATGAAAGAATACATTTTACAACAAAACAGTTTAGACAGCAATAGTTGTGTGAGTTTGAAAAATCACCAAAAATGGTGAAAACTGAATTAGAGAGTGAATAAGATATGAAATTAAATCTTAATGATTCTATTTTTACATAAAAGAAACAGAGAAAGCAAAAGAGTTATATATTTTGAGATATTTGAATTTTAGTGAGGCAGGGTCAAATTGATTTCGGAATCCCCTGTTCTGACTTTGGAAAATAATTAAAATTTTTTAAAAAATAATTATGAGTTATAATTTATATACTTAGAATCCTTAATGAGTCTATTTTTAAAGGAAACAAACAGAAATATCATCCAAATTCTGTAAAATGAGATAATTTATTTTTAGTGAAGAGAGGTCAGAGATGTTGAGCAGTGAAACATGGGTGATTTTAAAGAATAAAATGTTCTAATTGGCCAAGTAAAAAATTCTGAAAATTTTATGGTAAGAATATATGTGAGTCTAGTTTTGGGGAAAATTAACGGATCTAAATTTGGAGCTCTGTAGCTCCAGATAAAAATGATTTAGTGACTCTGAATCAAATAGACAACTTTGAATTTAAATATAAGTGAATAGTGAAATTATGTATAATGCTATTTGAGCATGTTATATACATAAAGGATGTGGGATGGAGAGGAGGAGGAGGACAATAAAGTATATGAATGAATTGTGTATAATTGGTTATATGCCTGATTATAATCGATAAACGTTGAAATAGGAGTGATGTTTATATTGGTGCATTACTGGTCATGGTAAGCTCATGAGAGAAAATAAAGTTTCATAGCATATGTGTGTGGTATATTTGGCATGAAGTGATGTCATGAGTGACTCATGAAATAACTCATGTTGGTAAGTTGATGCATAATTATAGTATTCAAATATATACATATTTGTAATATTTTGCTATGTGATTAAGAAAAAGAGTAATAAATAGCATAAAGAAAATTCGGCCATGGTGCTAGTTTATGTTAAATGAGTGTTTTATGGCATATCTTAAGTAATGGAATGTTATAAATTTTGAGGTTAATTTGCTAGTCAAATAAATGACAAATGAATTTATTGCGTAATCGTAATTTTGACATATGCTTGGTATATGAAATGTAATAATATATGCTTGAATAAACTTTAAGTATTCGAATGTCATGGATTTGATGGTGATAAGAATAGAATATTGAATTCATGAAGCACAGGTGATGTATTATTGTTGTGTGATAGCTTGGTTCGAGAAATTGATTAGGTAAATAGTAAGTGGAAGCATTTATGGATTTAGAAGAAAATTTGGAATGAACATGAAATTTAGCTCAATTAAATGATTTCATCAATTAAACATTGTGTATACCAGAATGTGTTAGTGAATTACATATTTGTAAATTAACATTCGAAGTTCGGTAAGTGATATATTAAATTAACATGAAAAGATTTATGATTGTTATTAATATTGATTCTGACATAAAGTGGATTCTTCAATATTGGATTGATTTAACGAATATATTGAGCATATGAATGGGTATATATTGTGCCTCGTATACCCTAATTAGCGACTCGAAGATAATAATTTGAAAGTTTTTAATTTGGATGAAATTTTATAACTCGGTTTAATATGTCTATAAGTGTATTTATTCTAGTAATGCCTCGTACCATATTCCAGCATTGAATACGGGTAAGAGGTGTTACAATGTGACATCACCAGATTCGGCCCTAATGTTTAGGCCGGGTTTGAGGTGTTACATAGCCTGTGTAACTCACTGTCCAAAAGTGCTAAAAATTAAGAATAGAGGAGACACGACTGTGTGAAAATCTCACTCGCCCGTGTGGGACACATGCTTGTGTGGCCAGGCCGTGTGGCACCAAAATTCACCCAAAAACCCTAATTCCCAATTTCACACGCCTGTGTGGTCATGAAACCATACCGAAAAAGGATGCAAAATGTGCCTTTGATGTCGAAATGATCCCCAACCCTCTTTAACTCAAGAATAAGTAAAAAACACACAGAATTCCAAACGATTTTGCAACAACGACACTTCAGTTGATAAATTTTAGAAACCCACAAACCATGTCAAAATTCACAGAACCAAATCAAAATTTTGTCAATAACAAAAAGGAAAAGTTTTCGAACCCACACTTTAATTCGCGATAGCAACCACCAGAATAGTTCCACTTGCTCCTTCAAACGAACTCCGAGACCTCAATTACAACCACAACTAAACTATGAGAATTTAATTAGCAGCACAATGAAATTGAACCAATCCCCCTATTAAAACAAAAGACAAAACTTACCCGATTTCAAACCAATCCAACAGAACACTCGAGCCCAATCAATCAACCATGACAATGACAAGCCCGAGATTAATTTGAGGAACAGAAAAGAAAAAAAAAGAAAAGAAAATCTTGAAATTGAAAAACAAAAGGAGAAGGTAGAAACGTCCAGAGAAGGAGAGGAAAAGAACGTGTTCCCTTTTTATTTTTATTTCTTATGAAATTTCTTATAACCCCATTAAAATAAAAATAAATAAATAAACAAATAAATACTAAAACTTAAAAGCAACAAAAATAAAACAAATTCCTCAGACCCCGAGTTAAACTAACACACAACCAACCACTAGACTAGCAGACCCATTCTGACATTAAAACACAACAATAAACCCAATTGTCCGATCTACCCACTGACCCTACCCACAACTCTCAAAACTTCTAACCCTATATTCCGGGGGTTTACAACTCACTCCTCCTTAAAGAAATTTCGTCCCCAAAATTTCCCACTAACAGAACAATTGTCTAACACAACTCTACCACTATGCTCCCGTTGCGCACTCTAAACCTAAAGCGCTACCGTACCAAACATTTAAATCTCACACCCATAACCTGAACATCTAATCTCTAAACCAGATCAACACACTTACATACACAGACACTCGAATCTAAAACCTCAAACACACAACCAGAACACATAGCCACTGAAGCAGATAAATATTTGTTCATCACATACACAAATGTTATCCAACGAATAAGCAATCACTGTCATTCCCACAAATAACACACAAAATCAATACAACCTACAATCATACCTTTCTCAATGTCGTCACGGACACTCCCGAATTCGATGCTCTATGGACCTGTATCTAAGACACGCTCCCAACTTCTTCCAACAGTCGCCCGAATGGCACTTCTTACACTGCCACAAACCGATACGCTTGCCCCATTACCAGAACCATCCGCATAACCTTTACTAACACCCAACTGCGTTCTTATACGCTTCGCAGTCTGAGGCTCCAACCTCAAAAGGCTACGATCCCTTTTCTTCCCACAATCCACACACCTACCTTGAACTAACTATCTTTGAAGACTTTCTCTAACACCTCTCTCACCACCCAATTCAACTCCTCGGTACTAACCTCTGGGTTATCGCTACCCGAAGTTGGTAGAACCGCATTGACTTCTAACTCCTGAACAAGCTCACGTCCTGAAGAAGCTAACGACTCTTCGAGAGTCTCACCAGATTGACCCTCACGATCACGCTTACCATCAGAATCCATATCAGTCTTGTGACTAATCTACATTTTCTGAAAATGAACAGAAAATAAATACGAAAATCTACATTTCTAATTTTATAGTTTTAAATTTCTACCCTAAACCAGCGTCGGAGTCTCAGACATTTTGTCTCCTCAAACTCAGTGCAACACAC
Organism: Gossypium raimondii; assembly: GCF_025698545.1. Taxonomy (NCBI): domain Eukaryota; kingdom Viridiplantae; phylum Streptophyta; class Magnoliopsida; order Malvales; family Malvaceae; genus Gossypium; species Gossypium raimondii. The sequence goes on along the minus strand of NC_068576.1, from coordinate 23,246,306 downwards.
ATAATTTTAAAATACTGTGGTATGATTTACCAAAACCCCTTTTTTTTCAAAACGAACACACGCGAACACGGATAAGTAAAAACACAGACCGAGTTTTTGTAAACTTGGTTCTGATACTATTAAATGTAACACCCCAAATGATGCGAGCATAGAAATGGACTCAACCAAAACAGCTCGTGAAACATCGCAAGATCCAATTGAGATGCCAATAGGACCAATTACTCGTGCACGAGATAAGAAGTTCAAGGAAGCTGTCATGGGTATCCTTGATCGAGTTTGGGCAGAAGCTGTACGAGACTAATTGATCAAGCTTGGGCATGCGCTCCATGTGTTCCATGCAATGTGCTTCAAATAAAGCCTTAAATCAACGTTTTTAATTCGGTTGTTGGAAATAAGGATGTCCATTTTAGTTATTTTAGTTTGTGTCTTTAATTATTTCTTAGTTTGAATATCATTAATATGTGTTTTAATTATGTGTCTTAATTTTGACATCATTAATGTTTGTCTAAGTTCAAACAAATTAAAGTGTGATTAAATCTTGTCTTAATATGTATTTAAACGTTGTCTTAATGTTGGCTAGGTTGTTCACATTAGTTGCTGCTAAGAATCTTCTTCTCAAGCTGATGCATGCTTAATTGATGTTCAATGAACAGTATTTATGGAGCTCCATGCACTTGGACGTGCAAGCATGTGGAAGGTGCTGAACACAACATTCCAAGTGCCTTTTTGTGAAAAGCCAAGGCATGAAGTGTGTCCACACTTGATCAATCGGTTGGCTACCAATTTCACACCTAAGAAGCTATTCAATTCTTTCTGTTCACACTTGAAGACTCTTCATGTGACACAAGTAGCAATAATGAGCTACATAACCATTCGGTTTTCCAAGTAGCATCAATTCATGTTCACACCATTTCAACTGTTCAACTCCATGCACATTCAGCTAATCTTCAAAGTCTAACAAATTGGCTGTTTGGGAATGAAAATGTCACAATGTGAACAATACTGCTGGTGTTACCTACACCTAAAAACTCTTAAAGGATGTCTTAGACAAATTAATGGTCATTAAGCACATTCAATTTGATTGTTAACATGCCCATTCGACTGATTTCTTGTACAACCTATAAATACTAGGCTTGAAACACTTTGTAGGAACTTTTGATGAATTTTTATCTTATTGTGAGTGTTCACTCTCTTTGTTCTTATTTGACTCAAATTAACTTATCAAGCTTCCTTGTGGCGTCAATCTGATTCTTTCTTTGAACTTATCACTTCTTAGAAGTGTGGCATTCACCCTTATACCAACTGGTTCCTTTCTTGCTAGATAGAGGGTCACGATTTTCTTTTGTTATCCTTATCATAATCATCCTAAGTGCTAATATAAGAATTGGGTCAGTATTGTCCTTTAATATTGGTTTATTTTTCAACCCTTAAATTGAATTAAAACTTCTCCATTCCCAACCAACAAAACACTCTTTTTGCATAGCTTGCCATTCCCATTTTCAACCTCTACTTAGCCCATCATTTTGGTACTTCTTAATTTTGATCGAGAACTCTTGTAACTCATAATCAACAAACGAATACAAGCTCGCATCATTTGGTATCAGAGCTAGCTAATTAAGTAGGTATTCAATATTTTATCTCTCCCGGGATTAGTATTTCAAAAAAAAAGAGAGAATACAACATATCTACATCCCAAATTCGCAAATACAAAAGGGAGATTCGAAATTCTATAAAAAAAGAAGCTAGTTTGGAAGTGTTCTTGTTCCCAAGTTCAAGTTTTCCATGACCGCAACGATTTCAGCCACACTTTAAATTACCTTAGCTTTTGTTTTTCTAAGCTTTCCCTATCATCTAACCATAATCCCCACCTTTACATTACTTTTGAAGCCAATTCCACAAGGTTTGTTGCTAAGTCTAAGGCAGTCACATAAGAACTTAGAGAGACAAGCAATAGTGGAAAAAGGAAAGAGTGCGAGAGAGCATTAGAGGGGTTAAAAGCCAATAATGAGTGTAAACACGAGAGGAGTGCACATTTCTTTTTGAGAGTACCAGTGAGATTTGTTGTGAGAAAACATCATGTCTCGAAGTCCTAAAAGGAATGCTACTGGTGGTGGTGGTGGTGTGCGTCCCGAAAGGAATGTTGCTGGTGGTAGTGGTGTGCTTGATTTAGCATACCAAGCACTCATTCGTGAGTTAGACCCACTGTAGCAAAACAGGCTTTTAGCGGCGTTTTTAAGCGCCGTTAAAACTATTTGCGGAGCTTTCATAAGCTCCACAAAAAATGCCTCAAAAAACGCTGCTATAGACAACGCCGCTAAAGCTTGCAGCGTTTATATGGAAAAAAATGCCGCTAAAGAACATGACCTTTAGCGACACTTTACCCACAAACGCTGTTAAAGAACATGACTTTTAGTGGCGCTTTTTTAACGACGCTTTTATGAAAAAGGCTGCTAAAGAGCATGACCTTTAGCGGTGCTTTTATCAAACACGCCGCTAAAGAGCATGACCTTTAGTGGCGCTTTTATCATAAACACCGCTAAGGACCATGACCTTTAACATCACTTTTATCACAATCGCTACTAAAGAACATGACCTTTAGCGACGCTTTTATCACAAACTATAACACCCCTTACCCAAGACCGTTGCCTGAGTCGAGCATGAGGCGTTACTTGACTTAACTTCAAAGTTTGGGGCATAAAATTTTACTTTTGAAATTAATTTCACTTCACAACAAAGCTGTCCACCTGCGCAGCAGTTACAAAATTAATTATAACTCAAGATACAAAACTCAAAATTTAGATCTGCAAATTTTCCCTAAAACTAGACTCATATATCTTTTTACCATAATTTTTTCATAATTTTTGGTTTAGCCAATTAGTACATTTTATTAGTTAAAGTCTCCCCTATTTCAATAATTGACTGTCCTGACCTCTTGTCACTAAAATTTAATCATCTCATTATACAAACTTTATATGGTGTTCTAACTTATTTTTACAGACAACAGACTCAATAAGGAATCTATAAATATTTTTTTAAAATTTTTAATGATTTTCCAAAGTCAGAACAGGGGATTCCGAAAACCACTTTGACCTTGTCTAACTAAAATGCAAATATCTTAGAATACATAATTTCTTTGTCTACACTGTTATTTTTCTATGAAAATAAAATCAATAAACTATAATTATATATCTCATCCACCCTTTAATTCATTTTATACTATCCTTGGTGAGTTTTCAAAGTCACGTCACTAGTGTTGTCTCAAAACTGATTCACTACAAATTTTTACTTTTTCATGATTTCTATGCATAATTTATCACCTAGACATTTATAACAACAAACACCTTCATACTTAGCCATTTTAATAACTATTCATCATCAAATATTTACATATCATCTTTTGGTCATAATTTAAGAATATACAATCGAAATGACTAAGTCCCTATACATGTCATAGCTCGAAACATTTATCGTCTTAAAATACCAAGTTGTGGTGGTTGATAGTGTGAACGCTCTCCGACGTCTTCAAGATCCTGACTATGCTTGATAATACTATATGAAAGAAAAAGAAATAAAAGAAGTAAGTATAAAGCTTAGTAAGTTTACAAGTAAATAAATAACAACATTTAACACAAATAATGATATGCAAGTATCATGTTCTTAAGTTTCCTCTTTACTTACTCTCATTTACTTGTTTATTTACTTACCTATTTAGATAGCTTAAGATTACAACTTACTTTTCTCTTGCTGAAATATTGGTTCTCACTGATATCATAACATATTCTTAACTCTTATAACTCACCTGAAGTTGCTAATTATACTTTTACTTGAACTTCCATACAACAAAATCTGTTTTTTAGCCCGTTGAGCCACATTGGAATAATAAGGATACCTGGGTCTCTTTTCTGATAATAACATGCCAAAGCCATGTCCCAAACATGGTCTTACATGGGATGTTTCTTGTACTGCCAATGCCATATCCCAAATATGGTCTTACATGGGAGTTTCATATCGGTGTCCATGCCATGTCCCAGACATGGTCTTACGGGGGACCTCTCATCTCGGTGCCAACGCCATGTCCCAGACATGGTCTTACATGGGATCTCATTCCCTTAATGTCATGACATTTGTATCCGATACATTCCCAATGTTACAACGGGGCTTTTATCACTGATTCTTTATCATCTCATACTTAAGTCAACATTAGATATTTTTATGAAATAAATACATAATTTCTGGAAAATAGCAGCATTAATAATAATTATTGAAATATTACATTTATTTATCGTAAACTTACCTCAGTACAAAAATGTGATCAAATCTAACACTGTAGTCCTCAATCTTTTTCTTTCCCCAATCTAGCTCCGAATTTTGTTCTTCTTGATCTATAATAGAAAATTTAGCTTATTTAATACTCACATTCATCAAAACAGTCCTTGACTCAATTTTAGAAAAATTACAATTTTACCCCTAAACTTTTGCATATTTACACTTTTTCCCCAAAGCTCGGAAATTAAACTTCATCTCTTATTCTTATGTTTTAAAACATGCTGAAAATTTTTCCCTTCTATGACAACATCAAATTCTTACTCTAACACTTATGAACATTAGGTATTTTTGCCGATTATGTCAATATACTCGTTTTCACTTAAAATTGACTAGCAAAAGTTGTTTAACATAATTCCTAGCTTCATATTCTACCATAAAACATCAAAATAAACATATTTCACCTATGGGTATTTTTCCAAATATGAACCCTAGGTTAAAGTATTGCTAAAATAAGCTACCGGGATTCTAAAAACGTAAAGAACATTAAAAACGGGGCTTGGAATCACTTACTATGAGCTTGAGAAAGTGAAGAAACCCTAGCTATGGCTTCCTTCAAGTTTTGGCAGCAAGCAAGGATGATGAACACAATTTTTACATCTTTTTCCCTTGTAATTCTATTTATTTACTAAATGACTAAAATGCCCTTACTTAAAAAAATCCTATTTCACTGATCTCATGTCCATTTTTGTCCATCACTAACTAATGGTATAATTACAATATAAGAACCCCTAATTTATAGTTCCATAAAAATTAAATACCTTTAACATATAAAACTCAACTTTTGCACTTTTTACAATTTAGTCCTTTTGACTAAATTGAGTGCCCAAATGTCAAAATTTTTGAACGAAATTTTCACGAAATCTTTCCGTGAAATTGTAGGCCATAAAAATATAGTAAAAATATTTTTTTCCTCATCGGATTTGTGGTCCCGAAACCACTATTCCGACTAGGCCCTAAATCGGGATGTTACACAAATGCCGCTAAAAGTACCGTTCTTTAGCGGCGTTTATGAAAAACTGCCACTAACTTTGGCAGATTTGTAACATTCAATTTTCATCCATATACAACCCTTCCTGTAGCATGAAATCCAACCAAAAATAGCAAATCTAAATGATACTTCAAATTCAACGAAAGATATATGATATAAATTGATAACTGAAGTATAATTCAAAATATTCTTACAATAATGTTAAAAGTTACAATGTTAAAAATATTCTTACAATAAGAAAACATTTTTGCCAGAAGCAATGAGAGCATTTTTGCTTGGTCTAGGATCTTGTGAACGATGAACCTGAGTCGTGTTAGGGCCAAAAGAACATCCATTTCTAGTTGATTGAGCCGAATGCTCTTCACAGTATTGAACATTTAGAAGCCATCTTGGTTCCCATCCACATAAGCTAATGAGCTTCTGTGACTGCAAAAAGGTAAAGCACATAAGAACATTGAAACATTACCAATTACCAGCAGATAGAACATCATTAGAATATCATTTTGCGGAGACACCCCAATATGCATTTCATATGCATTGGGTGTATCCCTCCAATATGCAAAGACACCCCATCAGTCTAATCAACACCTCCCATTTTCCACAGTATTGCTTTCGTTCCTTGTCCTACTTACCTTCATTTGTATCTTGGGTGCTTTCTTTATCAACCCATATTGCACCACCACTTTGAATGCATTGCAGAAAGTTGGTCTCCTCCTGGCAGCAGCTGCATTCACCCACACTCTTTCAATTCCTTTCCCGTTCGAGCTCAAGTGCACCATATGGGTAGTGTTTCTCCGCCCCTTGCTCACTGTCATCATCTTAACTTACTTCAATACAAAGACGTCCTGATTTTAAAATTACAATCTGCTTGTTTCATGGTACTGGTTGGTGTGACAGAGCATTGATTACAGAGTCGAAAGAGGCTCAAAATCTTCTTTAAAGTTGCATTATCTGTTAATAGGTTGCTTGTAGTTTGTACAAAATTTTAGGTTTCCATGGGGCATTTTTTCATGGTTAGAATACTTGTACTGCTCTATATTATTAGAAAAAAAGATATACAAATTAAAAAGATAAAATAGAGTAATAATCTAGGCGAAGTATAATGCATTGTGATTTTTATACTTTTAATATGAGCAAAAGATTTACATTTAAGTTAAAAAGAAAAAAGTTAAATGATTACCTTTATAGTCGTTTCAAAAAAAACTATCAATTAAATATGATAGTTTGGATTAAACTGTGATGAGTGAATTAATCTATCACAAATATTATTGATATAGATTCAATCATATTACTCTATTTTTAATATTATATAAAAGTTTACCATTAAATAATAAAATAATAACGTCACATATTGACTCAAAAATTGATAATTAATTTGGTCTTCAACTATAAGTCTATAACTAAAATATTAGTTTTTATAAAATAAAAATCAAATCTATAACATCATTTCCTTTTTTTTGTTTGCCATAATCTTTCCCAATGAAAACACCCTTCATTTTCTCAGGAAAATAGGACGCTGTTTTTACATTTTCATAACCTTGCCTTTACTCAAATTAAAACAATATTGACGGTTATACTTACATTCACATGCTTTATTGTTCAAATTTGGCACTTAACTAGTTTTAACAATTAAGTTGCTTCAAGAAAACAACTCTCTTCCCTATAAACCTTCTAGCCAACAAAATCAACACAGTCCCTGGTGCAATGCTTGCTCTAAACAAATAAAAAACAAGTAAAAACCCAAAAATAAGGAACGTTTTTTTTAGAAATCTATAAATAAACAAATAATGGTTTTCAAAAGAAGAACCCGAGTTTGGTAGGTTTATGTTTGCGCTTGTTAAGCACCGCCATTTTTGGCCTTGATTGCCCAAAGGCCACACTTGTGGTACATCTTAGACCTGGAATACTTTCCCACACCACGGATCAGATCTGGGTCTCTGGCCTTGACGGGAGTCTTCCTTTTCGCTGCCATTTCGATTTTAAATTATGTTGAAACTATAAATTATGTTGAAAGTAACATGTCGAAACCATTTTTAAATTTATTTTGAAATTTGAAAAATGGGGGTCGACTTTTAAAAAATGGAAATGGGAGTCGCCACCGATCTTTTATTGTGGTGTGATCGGATCACCTTGAAAATAATTTTAGGTCTGCAAATTTTGAGAAAATAGGTTCGGGAGTCGGTTACGCACGAGGAAGGGTTAGCACCCTCGTGACGCCCAAAATTGGTACCGAATTAATTGTTTAATGTCTTAATGTTGAAATTTTGAAAAGATTTTAAAATGCGATCCTTTTAACCTGAATAAATTGAATGATAAAACACTCTTATTTCAAAGAAATAAAATGTCACACCCAGTGAGTTAGGGCGCAACATTTTTAATCTTCAAAATTAAGTTTATCTCTCGTCTTTTAAAACCTATGCATTTTGAAGAGGATATCCGATTATTTGGATCAAATGAGAAAATCAAAACCCAGTAAGTAGGGTTCGATTTCACAAAATTCCTAAATATCGAACATTGCCTTTATTTTAAAATCCTTGTCTCGAGAAAATAACATATCATATCCAATGCGTTAGGACACAACGTGTCGAATCCCCGAGAATGAGTTTTTATTGGAAATTTGTATGTAAAAAATTCGATTATTTAGATTCGACGAGGAAAATTGGAACCCAATACGTTAGGGTTCAATTCTCTAGAGGATTCCAAACTTCGAGCATTTTGAAATTTTTTGAATGAAATAACCTTGACACTTGTAATCTTTTGAATAAATAAAACAATAGAAGAATAACATACAACGCGAAATGGAGATTCGTAAATCAACGTACACTAATGTATGAAGAATAATCAAGTAAATAAGCAATACAATACACATAAAAGCAATTCTCACATCATATATTATGTTAACATTCAAAGGCTAATGAATCTAAAGTCAATCAAAGCACCAAATAAATTAACACATATGAAATTGTACAAGCTTTTAAAAAACTTAAGACGTATGAAAAAAGGAAATTATAATTCAAATAAATTTAAAAGAAATCATATATACATATATAAGAATTTGAGATTAATCAAAATTATAGTTAAAAATAAATATCGAATGAAATAATGGTATCCAAATAAAAATAAATAAATATTACAATTAAAGAAAATAACATATACTTATTAATTTAAATAAATAATACTTGTAGAAAAATAAAATAAAAATAAAAATTTCAAAATGGATAGTAATATATAACAATACATAAAAATGAAATAAGTGAAATATAACAAAGTAGTTTTTAAAATGATTTAAATTACGTATGTATTAAAGTAAGTGGAAAAATACAATAATGTGATATCAATAATATACATTTGTATATAAAATGAAAATAATTTGATATAAATTATATATACATATGTATATAAAATAGTATTATATCTTATAAAACAAATTAAGCAGTACTAATGATGAAGTTTAAAACAATGTTAAGATTAAATACTAAAATAATACTATATTTAAAGATAAATATATCAAAATAATAACTAATTAGATTTAAAATTAAAGTAATAAAAAACTAAATTAGAATTGAAACAAAGTTAAAAGAAGAACAAACAAAATAAAATAAAATAATGGAACAAAATTAAATAGGCAGGAAATAGAAATAAAAATAAAAGGATTAGCTTTGTATTCGGTGAAAAACTGAAGGACTATATTACAATACGCGCGAAGAAGCAAGGATCTAAGTAGCAAATAGCCCCGTCTTTCTATGCGCAGCGTTTCGAAAAGGACCAAAATAAAATAATACAAAAATTTCAGGACAAAATAAAAAAAAGGAGTTTAATCGTGAAATCATAAAAGGCGGAGGGACCCCGCGCGCAAATAACCCATTTCATGAAAACGCGCGGATCCCCCCTGGAGCGGGTCGGATCGCGCGCGGGTCATGGGGGCTAAAATGGCGCCGTTTTGGATAAACATTTTAAGACTAAAAAGAAAAGAAAAAAAACCCTAAATCTAAAGGTTTGCCATTCGAAAGTGCAGAAGAAAAAGAGAGCATTGCCTCCACCCCCCATTCTCTGCCGTTTCAAGTCCCAAGCCTCTGCCCATTCGACTCCGATTCGCAGAGGAGGAGAAGGCGTCATCGGTGCACCCACAAAGGTAAGTTCTCGTCCCTTTTTATTTTGTTGTTTCGCTTATAGAGAAGAAACAGAAATAAAAAACGTAGAAAAAAAAAATAAAACGAAAAATAAAGGAAAGAACACCTTCAAAAATTCTTAGTCTCTTGCTTTTTTGATTCCTTTTTTGTATTGATTGTGCGTCTGTCCTTTTACAAATGCTAAAAAATGGCCTTATATGGCCAAATCGAAAGGAAAAGAAAAGAAAAAATCAATCAAAAAATACATCTCTCTTTTTTCTCTGCCCCCTTCCCTTCATTTTCTTTTTTTGTTGCCCTTTTGTTCTCTGATTTGCTGTCGATTTGTGTGTTTGCGTTCGCAGGTACGGCCGTACGGAGCAGTGGGTGCGCGCGTACGGAGGCTCGTGACGTGGCTCGGCACGCATGCGAGGGCAGAGGCTGATGCGGTGCTGTTGGCTGCTGAAGGCTGGCCTAGGGTTTGTCTCAACCAGGCTGGGTATTGGGCCATTAGGTTTTGGGCTAGTTTAGGTTAAAACGGGTTGGGCGACGTTGGGTTTTGGGCTTCTGTAATTGAGCTAGGGATTTGGGTTGGTATTTGGGTATTAGTTTTAGATGTAAATGGACATTAATTATTTTTATATTTATTTTATTATTTGTTTTTTTTGTATATGGGCCGGGCACAAATTGGGTACTACATAACAGTAATAGAATCTATACAAATCTGTAAAGATAGAAGACAAAGGGCATACCTTAAATATTGGTTCGACAATTCCATGGAAAACTTTACTAGAACGACCCCGACCTGACCTAAAGACGAGCTCAGGAGGAGCATCTATTGGAAACAATTCAGAATAAGCTTGCTTCTTTGAAAAAACTAAAGGGTGAGGCAAACAATTGATAATCTTCTTATACTTAATGACCATAAACTCTGCTGACCATCACATCATTTTCGGATGCCTTATGAAGAGATGTCTGGTGAAACAACTAAGAAAGGTTCTACATGCCTACCTAGGATGTAAAAACCATAAACACCTGAAACCAGACCAAGACCATTAATCACCATCCTACATATTCCCTTGAACCGTAGATCAATGTAACAAACAAGATATATGCAACAACTACATGACACATCCAAATTTGCAGTTAAAATAGTTTGACAAAATGTTCCAAAAGGTGACTTATATGAGAATTTCATGCTATTTTAACATTTTCCCCATTAAGGTGGCAATAATTGGATACAGGACATCAACACTATGAATTTCGCAACAAAACATCAGGACAAGTAAACCTTAGTGCTTCTATTATTTTAGATTTACTGTTAAACCTAAAATCTTTCTCTTTTACCAGTGCAATTCTATTTCAAACAAGTTGTGAAACTATGAATTACTTCAACATAGAGGCAATAAATTGACAAAACTTAATTTGCTTAAGTAATTTCCCGAGTGAATATCAAGACCGAATTGACAAATGCCACACAACTTAGAAATTAATGGATTAACAACACTCATTTACTAACACAAAACATTAACCATGTCACCATTAGAAATGAGGAAGAATTTTCCAATGTTGCCCAACCATGGAAACACTTGCTACAATTAATTAAAATACCACTTTCCCAAGTTGTCCCATGTTATCAGCAAGTCACCGAATCTCCTTTGCCTGCAACAAAATAAGCAATAAAAAAAGTTAATAAAATGTACAATCCACTTACAGTAAAAGAAACAGTAAATTAGATAAATTCAGGTAACACAAATAAAACACAGATTTAATGACTCAGTTAAGAGAAACCCAACAACAGAAATAAGGACTTAAAAGCAAAGGAGCTAGAAAGATTAATCAATATAACAAAGTAAGGAAACGCATCAAAACCCTAAGAAATCAAAGACACACTTAAAAGAAAAGAACCTTGGCAACAGTAGTTTCAATGCGCTCGTGCTTTACCAACTGGGAAACCATTGTTCTGCAATTGAAGAATAAAAGAAACAATATAAAAAGAGAAAAAAATCAAACAACCAATTTTATAAAGGAAAATGAAGAACCTGAGCATGGACACGCGATGACTAGTGGGTCGATTAAGCTTCCTTAACTTCGTCATTTAGGGGAGAAAGAGGGAGAAATCGAGACAGAATGAGGAAGGAAGTACCGAAGTAGGGAAAAGAAAAACCCTATTGCACACTATCTTTCCTTAACACTATTGTACTTTCATTGGCAGTGTAAGCTTGATCTTGAAATTTTACTGCGACTTAATAGAAGAATGCCAACGAAAGCGAAAGACCTACAATTGTAAGTCGACAAAGAGAAAGCCCCTAACTACTTTTCAAATGGCTTTCACTCGCAAAACAAGTCAGATGGTCGACGGCGATGCAACAGATGGGTTGGGATTTTGATTTGGGAAACGGTGATGATGAAAACGGTGGTGGCGGAGAGAAACACCTAAAGGGTGTTTTGAGGATACCGATTTTACGGGGAAAAATTAGGGGTTTCAGGGGGGAAATTTGGGGATAAAATGGCACCATTTTTTTTAGAGTAAAATGATTTTTTAAATTTGGGGTTTCATTTTGAACAAATGACGCTGTTTTGCTCTGCTAAAAATCTTTTATTTTGTCTGTTAAAAATTATTAGTTAAGAGATTTTATAAAACATTTATTATTACTATTTTTTATAAATTAGATTTTTATAAAAAAAATCAAATACTCTCAAAATAAATATATTATATTTTAATAAGAAAACAAATGATTAAATGGTCATTATTAATTATTAAGTTAGAATTATCTAATGAAAGCAATCAATCTCTCATATTTAGAATTATCTAATGAAAGCAATCAACCTTTCATATATCAAATTTCTATTAAAGATTGAGACGTTAATAATGATTTTATATTATTCTTTTCCGATCTAATCTCCATTTTATTATAGATATTTCTTCCTAACTAAAATATAACTATTTTGCTAGATGTTCGATGTGGTATGATTTTAGTTTTGTATTTCATTTTATTTGTTATAATTTGGTCATATCCAAAATAGATAGTTACCTATCCATATCAATCTATTACTTTTATTTATTTATTCATCAATGTTTTTTTAAATCTAATATTGAAATATATCAAATGGTTTAGATTAAATATTTTTAAATATAAAAGCATTAATTGATTGTATAAAATTTCATCATTTAACAAATCTCAAGTAAACCTTAAATCCTAAACCATTTAATATATATAAAATTTATCTATTATCTTTTAAATAATTTAAACTATAATCATAATTTTAATATATTAAAATTAAAATTATCTCTTTTACAATTATATAAGAAATTATTTGATATATAAATTAAAAAACACTAATTAATCTAAACCCCTAACCCCTATCTCTTAAACCTTGAATCATAAAACATAAACCTTAAACTCATAACCCCTAAACTTTAAACCTCAACCCTTAACCCATAATCCCTAAACCCATAATCCACAAGCCTTTAAATAGTAACTCCTAAACCTTAAACCCTAAACTATAATGATAATTAATTCAATATTTTAAAAGTAATACTATCTCTTTTACGATTATATAAGAAATTATTTCATATATAAATTAAAAACAATTAGTCATGTACCCAAAAAAATTTAAAATTATTTTAAATAATAGTATTTTAATTTTTTTCATTTTTAACAAATATTTTTCTATGTTTTTACTTTTAATTTTTTTCTACGTGTCATTATTTTTTTTCTGAAGAATTTAAATATTCAATTAAAAATAAATTGTATTTTAATTAATATAAATAAACTAGTTAAATAATAAATAGACAGATAAAATGTTTTTGGTGGCGTTTTTGATAAAGTGCCGCTAAAGCTCGATTTATAGCGACGTTTTACAAAAAGCATCGCTAATTCCACTAAAGCTCATAAAATGGTCTTACTAAATTTTTTGTGGCGTTTTTCAAAAAGCGCCGCTAATGCTCGATCTATAGCGGCATTTTTTAAGAAGCGCCGCTAATGCTCGACCTATGACGACGTTTTTTAAAAAGTGCCACTAATGCCACTAAAGCTCAACATAAAATGGCGGCATTGTGCTTAATTTTTTTGCGGCGTTTTTCAATAAGCGCCACTAATGGTCGACATATAGCAGCATTTCTGAAAAGCGCCGCTAATGCTAGATCTATAGCGGCGTTTTTCAGAAAGCGCCACTAATGCCACTAAAGCTTATGGCGTTGTGCTTAATTTTTTTGCGGCATTTTTCAAAAAGTGCCGCTAATGCTCGATGTATAGCGACATTTTTCAAAAAGAGTCGCTAATGCTTGATTTATAGCGGCATTTTTCAGAAAGCGCCGCTAATGCTCGATCTATAGCGGCGTTTTTTATCCAAACACCGTTAAAAACCTATTTTGCTGTAGTGACTGAATGCTACAACGCTGATTGGAGCCAATGCAAGAACAATTGGACGAGTTAGAGGAAAGAGCCCAATAGGAACGAACTCCTCAAAATCAAAGGAGGAAGCGAGGTCGTCCAAGGTAGAATTAAGAAGATTACTATGAACCTAGCGACATGGAGAGTTATCGAGCCTCAAATTGTAGTGAGAGGCGTCGAGGACAAAGAAGTAGAGGTTAAGGGAACGAAATCAAGTTGATGACAATCTTAGCAACATCAAAATAGCCATTCCTCCGTTCTAAGGAAAAATCGACCCTTAAACCTACTTAGAGTGGGAAAAGAAGATCGAACTCATCTTTGAATGCCATAACTACTCGGAGAGCAAAAAGGTTAAACTTGCTGCCATTGAATTCTCTGGCTGTGCCATTATTTGGTGGGGTCAGCTAACCATGAGTAGGAAAAGAAATGGTGAACGATCCGTGTCTACATGGGCTGAAATAAAGGCTATCATGTGAAAGAGGTTCATAGTTGCCCATTACCATCGAGAGTTGTACCAGAAATTACAAAATCTCACCCAAGGAAATCGAAGCATGAAAATTTATTACAAAGAGATGGAAATAGCCATGATTCGTGCTGACATTGAAGAAGACTGAGAGGCTACCATGGCAAGATTTCTTGCTGGCCTTAATCGAGACATCGCCAACGTGGTTGAATTGCAACATTATGTTAAGATTATTCATATGGGACACATGACAATCAAGGTGGAAAAAGAATTGAAAAGAAAAGGTACCACCCGACCCTTTTCTAACTCTGCTTCTACATCGAAGTGGGGACAAAGCCTACAAAAAGGATGCCCCTTATCGAACCAAAGACAATATTGGTGCAAACAATACCAATAAGCCGAGTGGTGAATCAAATAATGGTAAGAATGAGGTCGTGACCAATCGAACTCGAGACATCAAGTGTTTCAAATGTCTTGGGATGGGCCATATTACTAGTCAATGTCCAAATCGGAGTGTGATGATTCTAAGAGACGATGGTGAGATCGAATTTGAAATTGAAAAGGAAGAAGAGCCTGAAGCACCTACCGATGAGGAGGATGACTTGGAGTACGCCGTGGAAGGAGAAATCCTTGTCATTAAACAGAGTTTGAGCCTCCAAACCGCAGAGAATGAGCAACAACGTGAAAACATCTTTCACACGCGTTGCCATGTCCAAGGCAAGGTATGTCGTGTGATAGTCGATGAAAATAGTTGTACTAACGTTGCTAGCAGCATGTTGGTCGAAAAACTTGGCCTAGCAACCACTAAACATCCACATCCTTACAAGCTACAATGGCTCAATAACAGTGTTGAGCTCAAGGTTACTAAGCAAACTGTCATTACTTTTTCGATTCGCAAATACAGCAATGAGGTTGTTTGTGATGTAGTGTCGATGCATACTGGTCATTTATTGTTGGGGAGACCATGGAAAGTTGACCGCCGAGTCATACATGATGGGTATACCAATCGATATACCTTCAAACATCTTGGAAAGAATGTTACTTTGGCACCCCTTACTCTAAAGCAATTTTATGAAGATCAGCTCCAATTGAGGAATTCTTTTGAAAAATCGAGAGCAAAAGGAAAAGAGGAAAAAAATGAGAAGGAAAAAGAAAAGAAAATAGAAAAGAAGAAAGAAAAGAATGAGGTAAAAACAAGAGAGAAAAACAAAGAGTGTGAGGTAAAAACACGAGAGGAAAAAGAAAGAAAATCAGAGAGTGAGTTTGGAAAATTGAGTGTTTATGCTAAAGAAAGAGAAATCCGAAAGTCCTTGCTTTTGAAACAGCCCGGGCTTGTACTCATGTACAAGGAAAGTTTGTTTGGAACTAATGATTTAGATGACTCTCTTCCTTCGTCTATTGTGTCTTTGCTGTAGGAATTCGAGGACATGTTTCCGGAGGACATCCCTACTGGTTTGCCACCCATTAGGGGCATCGAACACCAAATTGATTTTATACCCGGAGCCACTATCCCGAACCAGCTAGCCTATCGAAGTAACCTTGAGGAAACCAAAGAGTTACAAAGGAAAGTAACCGAGTTAATGGAGAAGGGGTATGTTCGAGAGAGCCTAAGCCCATGTGCCGTGCCTGTACTTTTTGTACCTAAGAAGGATGGCTCTTGGCGCATGTGCATCGACTGTCGAGCAATCAACAAGATTACCATCAAGTATCAACATCCGATCTCGCATTTAGATGATATGTTAGACGAGCTAAGTGGAGCTTGACTTTTCTCCAAGATAGACCTAAAGAGTGGTTACCATCAGATCAGAATGAGAGAAGGAGATGAATGGAAAACCACATTCAAAACCAAGCATGGTTTGTATGACTAGTTGGTTATGCCCTTTGGCCTAACTAACACACCAAGTACATTTATGCAATTGATGAATCATGTCCTTCGATCTACCCAAAAGTGCTAAAAATTAAGAACAGAGGAGACACGACCGTGTAGAGATCTCACACGCCTGTGTGGCACCAAAATTCACCTAAAAACCTTAATTCCCAATTTCACACGGCCGTGTGAGCCACCCATGTGGGGCACATGCCCGTGTGGCCACCCGTGTGGTCACGAAGCCACACTGAAACAGGCTGTAAAACGTGCCTTTGATGTTGAAACGATCTCCAACCCTCGTGAACTCAAGAATAAGCCAAAAACACACAAAATTCCAAACGATTCCACAACAATGACACTTTAGTTGATAAATTTCAGAAACCCACAAACCATGTCGAAATTCACAAAACCAAATTAAAATTTCGTCAATAACAAAAAGGAAAAGTTTTCGAACCCACACCTTAATTCGCTATAGTAACCACCAGAATTGTTCGATTCGCTCCTCCAAACCAACTCCGAGACCTCAATTACAAGCACAACTAAACTATGGGAATTTAATTAGCAACATAACGAAATTGAAGCAATCCCCCTATTAAAACAAAAGATAAAACTTACCCGATTCCAAACCAATCCAACAAAACACTCGAGAGGAAAAGAAAAGAAAAAGAAGAAAAGAAAATCTTGAAATTGAAAAACAAAAGGAGAAGGTAGAAACTTTTAGAGAGGGAGAGGAAAAGAACATGTTCCGTTTTTATTTTTATTTCTTATGAAATTTCTTATAACCCCATTAAAATAAAAATAAATTAATAAACAAATAAATACTAAAACTTAAAGCAACAAAAATAAAACAAATTCCTCGTTGCACACATGAGGACTGGAACTTGGGACCCCAAGTTAAACTAACACACAACCAACCACCAGACCAACAGACCCATTCTGACATTAAAACACAACAACAAACCCTATTGTCTGATCTAACCACTGACCCTACCCACAGATCGCAAAATTTCCAGCCCCATATTCCAGGGTGTTACAACAATAATCATGTATTTTTGCATTCTCTACTACATTCTTCACTTATCAAATACTTTCTTGTAAACATTCATAACTTTTTAATTTAGTCCCTTTTTGTCATAAAAGTTTAATATTCACCAATTGTTCACTTTAATACCACTTAGAATTAAACTCAATATCATAAAAATTCCTAAAATTCTCCATTAATACTTTATTACATATATAAAATTTTAATCACTTTGCTTTCTAGTCTTTTTACATAAATTTCACTTCACTTACTTTAGAATCTTTTCAATTTAGTCCCTACTAGCATATGTTTTCATTAATCACCGTCCTCTTACTTAGTATTCACTTCACTTCTATATATCATTATACTTTAATATGTTATTTCAAAAATCTTAATACACTTAGTCACTTTTGTATATTTTACAAATTGATCCCTTTTCAATATGAAATTTATTTATTTATTTTACTACATAATTACTTCAATCAAATAATTCATTATAATATCTTATTTCACATGTCAATTTCACTTTTTTATGCACTTCACTTCTCTTATTTCAATTTTAAAATTACAATTTAATCCTTGTCATCATAAAAGTTTTATATTTTTCAACAATTTCACTTTTACAATATTTTATGCATATTTCATCATCTCATATATAACACCTTATACTTAGCTCGGTTGTCGAGCCCGAATAATAAGATGCTACACGACCGTCTCATCATTCACATAACATAATACACCTTATTGACATGCAATTACCATCATAATCATACAATTACAATATGTTTAAGCCTAGTTCACCTTAGATTAGGTTAAAATCAACTAAACATTCCTTAAATGTTCATGTCACGAGTTAGAAGCATGCTTGGAGACCTCTTAATAGAAATTTCTAGAACATCACGTAGTTATTGATACTCATTCAATTGTATCGATATTTCTCATATATGGTATCGATATCGACTTGAAAATTGGTACCAAATTAGCATTTTGTTTTCCTGTACAATTTTAAAACCAACAAACTATCGATACAAATAAAAAAGTATCGGTATTTTTACCTCGAGTATCGATACTCGAGAAATGGTATTGATACCAAAATGAGCTATCGACTTCCTGCACATTTGAAATCTCATAGAGGTATTGATACTAAATACCCAATTATCGATACCTCTACACATATAGCAAGAATAACACCAAAACAAGACATTTAACACAACCATACATATACCAAATCATCATGCATTTATAACCTCAAAATTCAACATCAAAAGCATCAGAATTTGCAGTTCAATAAGTCATCATTAATTTAAAAGCTAAGCAAATCAAAGTACTAGTTTGAAACGTCCATAATTTCTATGAGTAATAAAATCGAGCAATCATCTAAAACATCATGGCAATAATCAACTGACAAATCTACCACATTGTCTTATTCCCATAGTTCAAAAAAATAGTTATAAAATCACCTACTCAACACTAAGACTATTTGGATCATTCATTGGTATTCTTGCAGCACTCACACCACAACGCTAATTGCCTACAAAGGTTTAGAAAGAGTGGGTGAGCTTAAGCAAGCTTAGTGAATGATCGAAATAACTACCAAATAGAACATGTATTCACACGTTAAACGAAAACGAACAAAGCTCAACTATATACACAATTTATTATGAGAACTTCCTAACATATTCATGCAATATTAATCAACTCATTGAACTTATTATTCACATGTTTATGCACACATCACATATCGTAATATCACCTTTTATGAAATCACAATTAAATGATAATTTGGCACTTGAGGCTTTGAAACGTAAAAGTGAGCTCTACCACCACACATCGGATACACGGATCTCCAACACATCGATGACTCAATGAGTCAAACATATCCCAAAAGTGTAGCATTTAGCTAACATTCTCTAACACACCAACTGATACGAGTCACAAAGACCCAACTCAAGCTCAAGTACGTGATGGGCTCAAATTACCACAAGGATCTGTTTTGCAACATTCTTTGGCATCAAGAAACGTTCTTTATTCATCCTTTCTTGCCGCCCAAGTATCATTCTATTTTAATTTGGTTTTCTTGGTCTTTTAAGTTTAATTTTTTGTTTTCTATTTCCGTTTTAGCCCAAGTGTTTATAGCTCTCGTTAGACTTTTCCCGTGACTTGGCAACTCGATCTTGGTCCACATGCGATCCTCTATAACCAACATATCCCATTGAGTGGAGCCGAGCTCACATTCCCTTATCTATCCAAATCTGTCCCGGGCTTTAATGCTCTTAAATTGGCTTTTCCTTGCCTTTCGCTTTACTCGCAGATGGTCCTAACGATTCTGAAGCTTTACCAAAGTAAATCACGCGATAAAAATAATTATCATTCAGCTAAGAACTTAACTAAATCACCCAAAAACACAAGCCTAAGCTAGTTCCTCATGAAATTGAAATTTTGACTAGCTTAATCGAAATGTAAAAATCTCGACACCTACTCGTTCCTATCACTTAAAACTAATTCCAATAGACTAATTATACATTTAAGAACAATTCTCAACCTTCAAACTACACAAAACTACATAGATTCATGGTTCTTAAATTTCAACATATTATGGCAAATTTTCACAAAAAATTCAATAAATCCTTGAAAAACTTTAAGGGAATTCTAGAAACCTTCTAATCACTTTAAAACAAGTTGAAAAACACTTTGAAACATCATTTTCCTTCAAAATCCTAAAATCCATCATTAATGGCCCAATTTTTGACATTTATTCAAAACTATCGATTCAATAGGTAAAAACTCTATTTAAAAGACTAGATATCATCAAAAACTAAAAGAAAATCGAATTGTTTCCTTCTATAGGAGAAAAAAAATGTTTGGTAAAAAATCCAGAAAACCCACAAGTTGTGCAATGGCAAGATCAATGGTGTTTGTTTTATGGTTTTTATGGAATTCTAAAGAGGTTTAATGCTAGAATGATGATAGAAATCAAAGGATTGAAGTTTTGGAGAGCAAAATTGAAGGAATGGAGCATGGGGATTCAAGAGATGACAAAACAAAAATAAGAGAAAGGGGTTTCTTGAGTGTTTTTGTAGATAGGGGGAAGAAATAGGTTAATTTTAAACTTTGGTAAAATTTCCCTTTTGGTACTCCTAACTTTAACCCTATTTTCAAAACAGTTCTACATTCAAAATTAAGGGTCATTCTACATCATTTTCAAAAATTATTTTAATTCAAAAATTATTTTAACTATAAAAAAACCATGTATGTAGACATTTACGATTACCGTGCTTAGAAATTTTCGAACACATTTTGAGCTAAAATCCTTAAATTACCCTAAAAACTTCTAGGCCCAATTTTGGGATGTGACAACTCTTTCCCTTTAAAAAGAATTTCATCCTCGAAATTCCCTACTGACACATCACTCGCTTAATCACAAAATATGGTATTTCTACTTTTTAACTAACAATCAAACTTTCACTGCACAACTTTGATTCTTATTCTCTTTAACTTCCTACTACTTTTCTTGAAGATTTTATTCACTACCATGAACTGTTTTATGGTAACTTTGCTAACAGTTTCATTTATTCACTACGGCACTTTCGTCTAAGGAACTCGTAACCGTTGTTTCTAATCTAATAGTCTCTATCGAGATTTTCCACTTACTAGCTAAAATCACTCAAAATTTACAAAGGCATAGAACCTAAATCTACCAACAAGAATAAATGAATGGATTACAAAATAAAAATACTCACAATCTCGACGATCAAATCTTGATTCTGCGGCTTCTTAATAGCATAAACCCGAGCTAGACCTCTAGACTCAACCTGAGTAGCAACAGTATGAGCAGCGACTTGCTGCCCAACTAGTCTCCCCTATTACCTCTACTGCACTTATGCAGGTGCAGAACTTTGAGCCTGTGAAACCTCGACACTGTTTGGACAGTCCCTCAACAAATGTTGCTTAGAGTTATATTTAAAACATCCACCTATCAATTTCCTGCACTCACCAGGATTCCTACGCACACAATGTGTACAAAGCAGCCATCTAGAACCACTCGTCGAACCTCCAGTACTAACCGCAACACTGCTTTTCTACTTAGATTGACTTGGTCAAAACTCATGTCGTGCACTTTTATTAGAACTCTGATTATCACACCCTCTCTTAGATAGTCGTCCAAATGCACCATCAGAAGTCCTCATACCCAATTTAATTACCACAAAATGAGGTGGCTTAGCCAAAGTCTTCTAAACAACCTTGGCTTTCTCAACCAACTTATCAAACAACTCCGAGTTTTGAGCTACCAAGTAAACTCAAATCTCATGATTAAGCCAAAATGGAATCTCTTACAACGGTCCCTCTCAGAAAAAACCATATTTGGAGCATATTGGCTTTATCTATTGCTCACCCATAATCGTCCTCTTAAAATCCTCAATAAAATAGCCCCAAGTCAAACGGTTAACAGTAGTACCTCTCTTAACAGTATTCCACCAATGATGAGCCTCACCGTTGAGTAGGGACACAGTACCACCCAATTTATCCTTGTTAGAATAGGATATCTACTCAAGGATCCTTTCAACACCTTCCAACCAGTACTCAACTACGGTTAGATTGATTCCTTTCATTCTAGAAAAATCTTTACCACTCAACGCCCACAGACGTTTAAGCGGTAACCCTCAATTAATAGGTGAATGATGGGCAGGTGTAGGAGCAAGGTTATCACCGACAATCCTCTGAAACGCTCCAATCATAGCTTCCATCAGAGGGCCATCACCCATATTAGGTATATTCTCTCTACGCGATGGCACAGGATATGCAGAGGATGTACCATCCTCTTGAACATTCGCATTCACACGTCTATGAGGCATATCGAATCTAATAATCTAATATATACAAACAAATAAAAGTGTGAGTGATGGAGGAAATGATCCAAGTCATGTTCTAGCAAGAAAACTTTAGAATAAAGGTAATATGTTCCCAGACCTACCCCAATTTCAAACAAATTCATACAATTCAACAGGGATAGCTCAAACAATTGAAGAAATCAGAGAAATTTAGACACATGGGTTTCTAGATCTATCGGTTGTGTAACCCCAATTCGTACATCAATAATTTAGGTCTGAGTGTTAAATATCCTAAGCTCTAATACCACTAAATGTAACACCCTATACCCGGCCCGATCATTGAGCCCGAGTAACAAGACACTACATCCCCATCTCATCATTCAAATAGCATAAGACACCTTATTGACATGCAATTACCATCATAATCATATAATTACAAGAGGTTTAAGCTTGGTTCACCTTAGATTAGGTTAAAATCAACTAAACATTCATTAAAACCTTGGAATTCTTTAATGAAACTTTAAGGGACATTTAGAAACCTTCTAATCACTTTAAAACAAGTTGAAAAACACTTTGAAACATTGTTTTCCTTCAAAATCTCGAAATCCACTATTAACGACCTAATTTTTAGCATTTATTCAAAACTGTCAGTTTAATAGGTAAAAAAATCTATTTAAAAGAGTAAATATCATAAAAAAAACTAATAGGAAATTGAATAATTCCCTTTGATAGGAGAAAAAACGAACATTTGGTTAAAAATCTAGAAAACCCACAAGTTGTGCTATGGCAAAATCAATGGTGTTTTTTTATGGTTTCTATGGAATTCTATAGAGGCTTAATGCTAGGATGATGATAGAAATTGAAGGATTGAAGTTTTGGAGAACAAAATTGAAGGAATAGAGCTTGGGGATGCAAGGGACGATAAAACAAAAATAAGGGAAAGGGGTTTCGTGAGTTTTTCTGTAGGTGGGAGGGAAGAAATAGGTTAACTTTAAACTTTGGTAAATATACCCATTTGGTACTCCTTACTTTAACCCCCTTTTCAAAATAGTCTTATATTCAAAATTAAGGGTCATTCTATATCATTTTCAAATATTGTTTTAATTATAAAAAAGAAACGTACGAAGACATTTTTGGTTACCATGCTTAGAAATTTCCAAATAAATTTTGAGCTAAAATCCCTAAATTACCGTCAAAACTTTTAGGCCCAATTTTACCTTTTCCAAGGTCAAATCACTTGCTCTTCATTTTTCCTCATCACTTGATTTATTTTCTCAATCTCTTTCTTGTTTTCTTAGAATCAAGCTTGAGCTTGATTTTCTCTCTCTTTTAACTTTTATTTTCTTGAATCTAGATTAACATTCTTACTTTCCATAATCTCCTTATCATTTTTCTCTGTTGATGGTTTTGGAAATTCCTTTGATTTCAAGGTGAAAATAATAGATTTTTGATGAAATGACCAAATTGTAAAGAAAACAAAACTTTCTTTGTAACACCCCAAATCTAGTCTAAACGTTATGACCGAATCTGGCGATGTCATATTATAACACCCCTTACCCGTATTCGACGTCGAAATAGGGTACCAGGCATTACCAGAACACATACACTTATAAACATGTTAAACTGAGTTATAAAATTTCATTCAAATTTAAACTCTTCAAATTTTTAACATGCTTTTATAAATCTTCACGTTATAACTTCAAAATACTATATTTGTAACAAATAGGGCTTCTGAGACCCAATACATACTCATGCAATTCAATACTTCATTTCCATTTCATTTAATTCACGATTCTCATGTTCACGATTCAATTCAATTTCTCAATCCAATATACATTTCAATACCACAATAATTCATTTAATTCAAATCATATCATTTGCAATTTCCATTTAATTCACGTACAATTCAATTTTATTAAGTTCAATACTAATACATACTTATCGTTTAACTTAACGTCCCCTTTTTGCATCATTTTACACTTCAAGCATGAACCTAATATTTCATTTCTTTTCCACTCCCGTTTCCTATGCATATTACACAAGATATAAACATTACACTCAACCATAGTCACAAGCTAGTCTTTTTGAAGACTAACCACATGATAAACCATTTTAATAAAGATTACAAACTTTAAACCTTACCACCCTTTTATGATCACAAGCATATTTCCATATAGACATTTACCATCTCAATGCATAATTTTATAAATTTAATGTGGTGTAATCTAGCCACAACTTGGCCAAAGCCTAAGCATACACACCAAACATGCTAGCCAAATAAACATATAGTATAAGCATTATAAGCATGGATAAGCACCATATTTATTTATGTATCAAACTTATCAACATTAGTTAATTCATAAAGCATTTCTGACATTGCTACATACCAAATCATATACCAAGTATACTACGTACACATACTATGAAACTTTATTTTCTTACATGAACTTTAACTATAACTAATAATGCACAATTATAAACATCATTTCTTTTCAATCGTTTGTCGATTATAATCGAGCATATGACCAATTATATACAAATCATTCATATTTTCTTCCAATTTTCCTCCTCCTCCTCTCCATTCCACATCCTTAATGTGTATAGCACACTTAAACAACATTAACTACAATTTTACTATTCACTCACATGTATATTCAAAGTTGTCTATTCGAGTCAGAGTCACTAAATTATTTTTACTCGGAGCTACATAACTCCAAATTAAGATCTGTAAATTTTCCTAGAAACTAGATTCACATATTATATTACCATAAAATTTTCAGAATTTTTGGTTTAGCAGAATAGTACATTTTATTCTTTAAAGTTCCCCTATTTCACTGCTCTACAGTTCTAACCTCTCTTCACTAAAAATTAATTATCTCATTGTACAAAATTTGGATATTTTTTCTATTTATTTCTCTTGAAAATAGATTCACTGAGGATTCTAAACATATAAAATTTATCCATAATTATTTTTTACAATTTGTGACAATTTTCCAAAGTCGAGCAGGATTTCGAACTCATTCGACTCTGTCTAACTAAAATTCAAATATCTCAAAAATATATAACTCTTTTGCTTTCTATGTTTCTTTTATGTGAAAATAGACTCATTCAAATTAAATTTCATAAATTATTCAGCCTTTAATTCAATCTCCAGCATTTTTGGTGATTTTTCAAAGTCACACAACTGTTGCTGTCTAAACTATTTTATTGCTAAATGTACTCTTTCATAATTTCACTTTTTCACTTTCAATCACAATTCAATTCAAAATTCACTTTTCCATTTCTAAGTCGATATTCAATTCAATTCCACACCTATATTCATTATTCAATTACACTTCGTCAATTTCCCGATGAACACTTCGGAATAATAACAGATACTCGGTGGATTCAGCACATAGCAACCACCTTATTAATCAATGATGTCCGGTGGAATTAACACATAGCAACCACCTTACTAATCAATGATGTTCGGTTCACATAGTAGCCTGCACATAGTACTACACATGTGACCATTACCATCCGATACACGTAGTAGCCTGCATATAGTACTACACACGTGATTGAAACTATCAGGTATGCATAGTAGCCTGCACATAGTACTACACATGTGACCATCACTTTCACTTTTACATAGTGGCCTACACACAATCCGTGCCACACATGTGATCATTTCTGACACTTCATTCGTATCCCTTTTTATTCCAAAGGTTCATTCGGGAAATTTTCACTTTTTCTCACTTTTCTTTTTATCGATCAATTTCAATTTCTCGTCTTTCTTGATTTATAACAATACATTTAACTTATATAACCTTCACACTATTCATTCTCGTCCAAAAATCATACTTTGGTAAAATTGCATTTTTACCCCTAAAGTTTCACAAAATTATGATTTTACCCCTAGGCTCGTAAAATAATTTTTATTCAATTTCCTTTCATTTTAGGCCTAGCTGTACTATTTTCATAACTATAGAAGTCCACAATACTCACTTATTCACACACTTGTGACATATTTTATAACTTTTACAAATTAATCCTTTTAGGCATTTTCATCGAAAATTACTTAGTACAAATCGTTTATCACACGCCAAACATTAATATTCTTCCATAAAACATCAAAATACATGCATATCATTCATGGGAAAATTTTTAAACACAAACCCTAGTTCAAAAAATGGTAAAATAGGTAAATCTTGTTACGAGGATTTCAAAAACGAAAAAATCATTAAAAATGGGGATAGAACGGACTTACAATCGAGCTTGGAAGCTTGAAAAACCCTAGCCATGGTTTCTCCATGCAATTTTTGGCCTAGGGATTGAAGATGGGCAAAAATTGGCTTTTAATTTTGTTTTTAATTCATTTTAATAACTAAATAACCAAAATGCCCTTAATGAAAAACTTTGGAAACATGTCTAACCATACCCATTTTTGTCCACCAACTTAACTAATGGTATAATTACCATATAAAGATTTCCAATTTAAAATTTCATAACAATTGGACACCTCTAATATCTAGAACTCAACTTTTGCACTTTTTACAATTTAGTCATTTTGACTAAATTGAGTGCCCAAACGTCAAAAGTTTTGAACGAAATTTTCACGAAATCATTCTGTGAAATCGTAAACCATAAAATCTAATGAAAATAATTTTTTTTCTCGTCGAATTTGTGGTCCCGAAATCACTATTCTGACTATCCCCAAATTCGGGTTGTTACATTCTTTCTTCTCTAATTCATGGGTGTTGGAAGCTTTAGTGAAAGATGAAAATTTTTTTTCATCTTTATTTCTTTTTATACTATTTTAATTAAATAAAATATTAATAAATTCTTATAGTAAAATAATAATAAATTATTCAACCAATCATGTTCCAACACTTTTCATCTTTAATTATTACACCATATAAATATGTAATTTGGGTAATGACCATTTTATCCTTTTTGTTTATTCAAAATTCAATCCTTGAATCCTTACTTAATATGGTGAAATTTTGATTTAGTCCCTTGTATTTCTCCACTTATTCAATTCGGTCCCTGCACACCAATTTCATGTCATAAGAAATTAGGTTATTTTCACATTTGGTCCTTTAATTTCTCATATTTATGCTTGAACCCTTCAAAATTTGAATAATTATACTTGAACCTCAAATTTTTTTTACATTTTTACGACTTAGTCCTTACTTTAATTTAATATACCATAACGTACTTCTTAATTTAACTTTCTTTGGTACTCCTCAACCTTCTCTTTTACCACTTTCATTTCGTTATTTTACTTTACTGAGAAATCTATGACACTCAATTATCACTTAATGATTTTAGGGGTGTTACAAAAGTTTTGTTTTTAGCCCTACCAGTGCCATTTATATATAGGGAGAGGAAGTGAAACACTAATTGAATTAGTAGAATACATGTAATAAAAAAATCAATCCCCTAGTTGAACTAGGAGAGAGGGGAAACTAATAGGGTGTGTCTCCTCTCATATGTATTATGATGGGGATTCGGGCCTTTCCTGTATCAAGTCTAATTATAAGTGCTTCCTAGACTTTTAACCCAACACTTTATAATTTAATCCAACCCAATACATGTTTTTATATTTCCAAAAACAAATATTATTTATTAAATTAATTAATTTCTTTCTATTAAATAATTTTCTCAACTCAATTCTAATTCAGTTAAAATCATGACAACTTTACCGTAAAAGAATCTATTATAAAATATATTTAATTTCTACATTTAGCAGATTCACAATGACCAATTAATTTAATTCTATTTTCAAACTTAAATTAATTCTTAGGTCATTTCCACACTTAGTGAGAAACCACATTCATTTCTGAATGTAACATGTTTATCTAACTTTATCATTTCTATCAATTTCTGTTCATTTGATTCAACATGCGATTCATTTGTGGTTCCAATGAGCTAGCAAAGGGACTGGTTGGACATATGTAATTAGGACTCAAATATTTATAATTAAGTTCTAGTTTTTTTCCAATTAATAATAAACTCATTTATTCACAAAGTCATTCCACTATAATATCGTGACTAAACTCTGACTAATAACATACCATTACGAAAGCTACTCAATCAATGCTCATCCAATGACCTTGTCATAAGTGAGTTACACTCACAGGATATCCTTAATCTCTTTGGGATAAATTTGCTCTCCCAATATGATCCTATTTCATCTCATGGTAACTATTACATTTTCATTCATGAAAAGTCAATTATTATCAAATAGTAATTAAGTCATTCATAAAGACAACGACTCATGGCCACGTTTACTTTCATGAATCATGTAATGACTACGAGAGGATATCATTTACCAATTTCTTAGGCTATGAATTCTACTATTGTGAATGATGGTATATATTGCAAAAGTCGTACACCTAATACACTAGTTTTCAATTCCTTATCTATTCAAATTCAGGCTTTCATTTACATTAAAGTATACGAGTTACACATACATTGTAACACCCCTTACCCGAGACCGTTTCCGGAGTCGAGCTCGAGGCATTACTTTACTTAACTTAAAAATTCGGGGCATAAAATTTTCCTTTTGAAATTAATTTCACTATTCACAACAAATCTATCCACCTGCGCAGCAGTTACTAATTTAGTTATAACTCGAGCTAAAAAATTCAAAATTTAAATCCATAAATTCTCCCTAAAACTAGACTAATATTTCTTCTTACCATAAAATTTTCAGAATTTTTGGTTCAGCCAATTAGTACAGTTTATTAGTTAAATTCTCCCCTGTTTCACCACTCGACTATCCTGACCTCTTGTCACTAAAAATAAGTTTTCTCATTGTAGGATTTTCATATGGTGTTCTCACTTGTTTCTACAGAAAATAGACTTAATAAGGAATCTAGAAATATAAACTAAAACTCATAACCATTTTTGTATAATTTTTAATGATTTTCTAAACTCATAATAGAGGACTCCAAAAATAGTTCTGACCTGTCTCACTAAAATTCATATATCTTAAAATATAAAATTCATTTTGCTACACCATTATTTTTCTATGAAATTAGACTCAATAAGCTTTAATTATATATATCATTAACCTTCTACTTAATTTTATACTATCCTAGGTTATTTTTCAAAGTCACGTCACTGTTGCTGCTTGAAATCTGTTTCTTTGCAAATTTTACTCTTTCATGATTTCTATGCATGATTTATCACCTAAACATTTGTAACAACAAACACCTTCATACTTAGCCATTTTAAAAACCATTCATCATCAAATACTTAAATATCATTCTTTAGCAAAATCATAAATACAAAAATTCAAAATAACTAAGTCCCTATACATGCCATAACCCAAACACGGTTCATCATAAAATACCGAGTTGTTGTCGTTGATAGTGTGGACGATCTCCGATGTCTTTAAGTTTCCGAAAGTAGCTTTACAATACTATAAGAGAAAGAAAAATAAAAGAAGTAAGCATAAATCTTTCATACGAGTCACAAAGGCCCAACCCAAGCTCAAGAACTTGATGGGCTCAAATTACCACAAGGCTCAATAACGAGGTCAAAGACTAGGCAAATGCGTTCCAAACTAAATGGGACCATTCAGGAATTTGTTAGCAAGGCCTTAGATGCGTACACGAAAGAAAGAGAAAATCAAGATTCACTTTCTTGTTTTCAAGAAAATCGAGAAACCCCCTATCATTTGGTATCAGATTTTGGGCGTTTTGGGTGTTCTTGGTTGAGTTCTAAACTAATCTTTATTTTTTAAACTACAAACAACAGTTTTACCCAAAAAAATTTTTGGAAAAAAATTCATTCGAGTGGGTAAACATTTTCCGATTGATCTGAAATTTTACATGCATATTTGTGGCACTGAGATTGAGTATAAAAAAATATTTCCCGCAAAAAAATCAATCGAAAAAGTCAAAAAAATTGAAAAAGATGAAATCCAATAAAAATTAAAAAATATTCAACGGGTTGAGTTTCGTGCCCAAACTTTCCAGATAAAAAATTCAATATTTAAGGACATTCCATATTTAATTTCGTGATTTTTGGAGATCGGGAACACCTCGAACGAAGTTGTCAAGTTACTCCACAGTTTTTCGGGTTTTTCGATTTCAGCAATTTTTATTGATTCTTAGATGTAGGTTTTCATTTGTTTGTCTTTATTCTTCCTTTATACTATCTAATACCTTCTTGTTTCTTGTGTTAGTAGGATTTTAAAGTGTGCACAATTCTTCCTCGGTGCGACACAAATCAATTGGTGTCTCGCCAGTTTTTGGCATCGTAGTGCAAATTAGGACTCTTTGTTAGTTTTGGTTCATACACTTTCTAATTGGTTGATATAGACTCTACTAAAGAACTCACAAGACTGAATTCTACCTTATTGAGAATTTGATTTTTCTTTTGGAGTGATTAACGGTGAGGTTTGCTAATTTTCCTTTTTGAGTGTTGAGTGTTTGTTTTGCAGGTTTTTGAAAAAAAAATGTCGAGAGTTCGTCAAGTTGATGATGACCATAATGATGTCCATGATAAATTTAAAAATATCCAATAACAGTTAGACGAACGGGCTGCCTTACTTCGAACATTGAGTGCTACTATCAATGAGATGCGATTGGATCAAGAGCCTCAGTATCGGGGTCTAATTAAAGATGATGTGGATAACAAGCCTCGTGCTCATAGGCACGCTCCTAGACGTGTCCTTAGAACTGACTATGATGTTCATGATCGCGAACAACCCTCTTTGGCAAAACCAAAGAGCGAGCAGCAACGAGAACATCTCTTTCATACTCGCTGCCATGTACAAGATAAGGTTTGTAGAGTTATTATTGATGGTGAAAGTTGCTCGAACGTAGCCAGCACGACGATGGTGGAAAAGCTTTGCTTAACCACTACCAAGCATCCACAACCTTATCAACTACAAGGGCTTAGCAACGAAGGCCAATTTAAGGTCACTCAACAAGTGCGCATCGCCTTTTCTATCGGCAAGTATCAAGACGAAGTCGTGTGCGACGTAGTGCCTATTCAAGCCTGCCATTTGTTGCTAGGAGAACCATGGCAAAGGGATCGAAAGGTCACCCACGATGGTCGTACCAATAGGTATTCTTTCAAGCATCAAGGAAGGAAAGCCACCTTAGTGCCGCTCACTCCGGAACAAGTCCATGAGGACCAAATCAAACTGAAAAATTCTGTTGTTAAAACAAGTGAGGAAAAAGAAAAAGGAGAAGAGAAAAATAAAAGTGAAAAAGAAGAAAATGAAAATGAAAAAGGCGAAAAGGAAAGCGAGAGAGAAACAAAAGAAAATGTGAATGAAGTGAGTGAAAAAGAGAGAGAGCTTAAACAAGGAATGAGTGAAGAAGAAGAGAGTGCTCAAACACAAGGGAGGAATATTTTTGCTAACCCCCATTCGAAATCGCCTTGTGATTTCTCTTTGTTTCAGGTTTGCAAGATTCCACTCATGGACAGGTTTCAGCTTCATTACCCTTCTACCGAGAAACATTTTCAATTGATTGAACAAGGTAAACCTGATCTTGGTTTTCCCACCTCTAATGGTAAGCAAGGTGAAGTTTCTCTATTCTCTAAACAACTTCATTTAACTCGTATTGATGGCTCTGCTCATGACTTGAAATTTGACAAGGTACTGTATGTTATTGTCGATAATTGCCATTCTTGGATTGATGACATTTTAATTTACTCAACAACATTAAATGATCATGTTTTCCATGTTAGAACGGTTTTAGACATTCTAAGAGCTGAAAAATTGTTTGCCAACCTTGATAAATGCACATTTTGTTGTGATAAGCTAATATTTTTAGGTTTCATAGTTAGTGCTCAAGGTATTCATGTCGATGAGGACAAAGTTAAGACAATCAAGGAGTGGCCAACTCCTAAATCGATAACTGAGGTGAGATATTTCCACGGTTTAGCTAGTTTTTATAGACGATTTGTGAAAGATTTCTCCACTATTGTTGAGTTGGTGAAATCCTTACATGAGAAGGCTAGGCAACGAATAGCCAAAACAAATGACATCAACACCAACAAAGCAAATAAGGGGCACAAACGAGTTGTCTTTGAACCCGGAGATTGGGTTTGGGTCCGTATGAGGAAAGAACGATTTCCTACAAAAAGAAAGACCAAGTTGGACCCAAGGGGCGATGGGCCTTTCCAAGTACTCGAGCGGATCAACGACAATGCCTATAAAATTGATCTGCCTGGTGAGTAAAATGTAAGTTCTACTTTTAATGTGGCTGACTTGTCCCCATTTGATTTTTTAGATTCGAGGATGAATCTTTTTGAGGAAGGGGGAATAATACGAGTCAAAAAGGCCCAACCCAAGCTCAAGAACGTGATGGGCTCAAATTACCACAAGGCCCAATAATGAGGTCAAAGGCCAGACAAATGCGTTCCAAACTAAATGGGACCATTCAGGAATTTGTTAGCAAGGCCTTAGATGCGTACACGAAAGAAAGAGAAAATCAAGATTCACTTTCTTGTTTTCAAGAAAATCAAGAAACCGAATCTTGGCCCAATTTTGTTGTTTGGAGCGATTTCAAGAATCAAGAAAATCAAGATTTCGAATCTTGGAAATCTTGGTCCAAGAAATCGAATCTTGCAGCCAAAGCGCACTGGATCTCTGTTACGAGCACCAACGAAACAATTTCAGTAGGAGATGGACTACAAGCCCAAGTTCTTGAAGGCAAGGCCTAATAAGATGATTCCAATCCCAACCAAGATGTCAAACCATACTTAGTTGAAAATCAGGCCAAATTGTAAAGTGGCCCAATTTGTAAAAATTTTAATTGTTTAAATATCTAAGTTTAATTTTTAGACTTTAGGATTATTATATGTAAAAATTCGGCCCAGGCAACCCATTAAAATGCCTTGGCCGAATTTCCCTCTTAATTTATTAATTAGGTCCTTTTTTTAAGTTTTCCTAATGAGATTAGGAAATAGATAGAAGGCCTTTTAATAGGCATGGCCGGCCACCTTATTGAACACATTACAATTACATTGAAAAATTTCAGATTTACTTTGAGAGAAAATTCTCTTTGAGTTCTTCAAGAATTTTCTCTTGAGTTTTCTTTAGAAGTAGTTTTAACAATCTTTTCGATTGTAGGAGCCATCTTCAGCCTTCTTCTTGCCATTGATCTTCATTGGAGGGGAGATTAGAGCCATTTGAAGGGAGTTGTGAAATCTTTCGGGATTTCAAGGCTTCTTAGTACTTTATCTTTTATTTTCTTGCTGTTCGTTTTCCTTTTAATTCTTGTTTGGGGTCGATTTCATCATCTAACTTATTTACGATTTCTTGTTACGTTTCCAACTTTCTTCAACATTAAAGAGGCTGATCGGCATTTTTTGGCAGCAAGAACCATTCGTTGATTCATCTTTTCTATTGATCTTGTTGACTTTTCATCTCAATTCTGATTAAATTCGGTTTGCTGGAATTTAGAGTTTGATTTGCTGTTTTGGAATTTAATCTTTTCAGATTCGGCTTGGAAAGTTCATAAACATCCTTGATTATCGAAGATCATTCTTAATCCATAATTTCCCTCTTTCTTGCTACACGATTCCTCATTCTAATTCAATTTTCGTTTTTTTTTGTGATTTGCTAAATTAATTTTCTGTTTTGGTTCAATTGACAGAATCGACTGAATTGGTGACTTCTTTGAAGCTTATTCACGAGTTCTTGACTTCTGAATTCCTTAATAATAAGTGTTTTGATTCTTGGTTTATTTTCTGCTATTTTAGGGTTCTTTGATTTCGGATCTGGTAATTCTAAAAGTTAATCTTTCTACTTCGTTTCAGATCTGATCGTCTAGAGTTTTTGTAGGTGTTTCCCGTGACTTGACAACTCGATCTTGGTCCGCGCGCAACCCTCTATCAAGCTTAGTAAGTTTACTAGAAAATAAATAACAACATTTAACACAAATAATTAAACTCAAATGTCAAGATCTCTAGTTTACTCTTTATTTAATCTCATTCCGTTCTCTTGCTGGTTTACTTAATTAACTCATGATCGTAACTTATTCTTCTCTTGCTGAAACATTGAGTATCAGTTGATAATATAGTAAGTTCTTAACTCTTATAACTCATCTGAGCTTGTCATTTATGCTTTTAAATGAACTTTCATTAACATGATTCGTTTACTAGCCCGTTGAGCGACGTTGGAATAATACGGATACTTGGGTCTTTTCTGATAATAACTTGCAAAAGCCATGTCCCAGACATGGTCTTACATGGGATGTTCTCATATCGGTGCCCATGCCATGTCCCAGGCATGGTCTTACAGGGGACCTCTCATCTCGGTGCCAACGCCATGTCCCAGACATGGTCTTACATGAGACCTCTCATCTCGGTGCCAACGCCATGTCCCAGACATGGTCTTACATGGGAACTCTCATCTCGGTGCAAACGCCATGTCCTAGACATGGTCTTACATGGGACCTCTTTACCCAAATGTCATGACATTTGTATCCGATACATTCCTCATGTTTCAACGGGGCTTTTTAACACCGATTCTCTGTCGTCTTATACTTGAGTCAACATTAAATAAATTCATAAAATAAATTCATAATTTCGGGAAAATAACAATATTAATAATAATTATTGAAATATTGTATTTATTTACCGTAAACTTACCTTGGTACAAAATATAGCCAAATTCACCAACTTAGCTTTCAACTTTATTCTTTCCTTTTTCTAACCTCGAGTTTTGTTCTTCCTGATCTAAAATAGCAAATTTAACTCATTTAATACTCATATTTATCAAAACAGACCTTGACTCTAACTTTGGAAAAATTACAATTTTGCCTCTAAACTTTTACATAATTACGCTTTTGCCCAAAGTTCGAAAATTAAACTTCATCTCATATTATTATGTTATATAGCATGCTGAACATTTTTCTCTTCTATGACAACATCAAATTCTCACTCTAACGCTTACTTATGTACATTAGGGATTTTTATCGATTATGTCAACTTACTCGTTTTCGCTTAAAATCGGCTAGCAAAAGTTGTTTAACATAATTTCTAGCTTCATATTCTATCATAAAACATCAAAATAAACACTTTTCACTTATGGGTATATTTCTAAATATAAGGCCTAGGTTAAATTACTGCTAGAATAAGCTAAATTAAGCTACCGGGATTTCAAAAACGTAAATAGCATTAAAAACGGGGCTTGGAATCACTTACTATGGAGCTTGGAAGCTTGAAAACCCTAACTATGGCTTCTCCCCTTGCTAAATTCGGCCTAATGAAGAAGATGATAAAAAATTGGCTTTTAATTTTGTTTTTAATTCATTTTAATAACTAAATGACTACAATGCCCTTAATGAAAAACTTTGGAAACATGCCTAACTGTGTCCATTTTTGTCCACCAACTTAACCAATGGTCTAATTACCATATAAAGACCTCCAATTTAAAATTTCATAACAATTGGACACCTCTAACATATAGAACTCAACTTTTTCACTTTTTACAATTTAGTCCTTTTGACTAAATTGAGTGCCCAAACGTCAAAATTTTGGAACGAAATTTTCACGAAATCTTTCAGTGAAATTGTAGGCCATATAAATATAATAAAAATAAATTTTTCCTCATCGAATTTGTGGTCCCGAAACCACTGTTTCGATAACGTTAAATTTGGGCCATTACATACATAGTCTTTAACCCTCTAACCCGTCTATGTCGCCAGATTAGGGTTACAAAGCATTATCGCACAATAAAAAATATTTAAACATCATAACATTCAATAGCTTAAATATTTCACATACCGTTCATTCTCATACATTTTGTCCCTAAATCGAGCCCTCAAGGCCTTAAAATAACTTTGAGGCAATTCGGGACTAATTTGAAACAAATTAGAAAGTTTAGGAAAGAGTAAACAAATTAGAAACGGGGGTCACGCGGCTGTGTGACATCACCCCAGGCCGTGTAACTTTTAAACAGGGGACACACGGTTGTGTCCCAGCTCGTGTCCTCTCCTGTGTAACTCACTGAGTAATGTCAGACGGCCGTGTAACTTTTTGAGTTGTCCCACATGCCCATGTGCTAGGCTGTGTGCTAGGCCGTGAAACTCACTGACTTAAACCCTAAGAAATTCTTGTGACAGCCCGTGTCCCAGGCTGTGTGGTCCTAAAATCAAGCCATTTCTTAACCAATTCTTACATAACTAACACATTCACTTATGAACACTTTCAAGGGATATAAGCGTCATTCAAACATATATAATCATGCCATTTCAAACAACATAGTTCATCTAACCAATGTGCCATTCAAAGACACCATAAATATATCAAAACATTACATACCTAAACAAGCTAAAAAATACTTTAATTCATGCATACAATCTAGTTCCAAGACTTACCAAAACTTATCTCAAATAACCATTTTCAAGTCATCATAAAATACCAAAAAGGAACCTTATGCACAAGCACTTGAAAGTGCCAAAATGAAAAGAACTTGGTGAAGCATTAAAGTACACCAACCCAAACATAATCGTCAAAGCATAAACATACCAAAACACTAGTACGAAGCATCCTATACATTTCAACCATATATTCATCTATATATACATGCCACTACCTTAGGAGATACAAAAGCTACCAACTTAGATGGATAATGTGAGCCGATTGATTGATCCTTCCGAAATGTCAGCAACGATTATCTACAAAATAATCCACAAGAACCAGTAAGCTTACACAACTTATTAAGGACATAGTATAACATTTAACCTAAATACAATTAGATACAATTCACATTCTAATTGATTCAGGGTTACTAGAGTATAAACAGGGGCACGTAAGTGCATTTAGGGGTATCAAAGTACAAACAGAGGCATGTATGTGTAATTAGGGGTACAGAAGTACAAATAGGGGCACGTATGTGCAATCAGGGGTATCGAAGTACAAATAGGGGCACACATGTGCAATCAGGGGTACCGAAGTACAAATAGGGGCACGTATGTGCAATCATTAATAATTATTTATAAACATATCAAGTAAAGTACAATAATATAAGATTACAAGTAAAACTTTATTTATGTATTGAATTTATTTATGTATTGAAATACTATGGAATTACCAACTATTTGATTCCGACCAACACGTAGGGACTAATTCGCTATTTTCTCTTTTCCTTGACTATTTTTTTATCCAAGTTTTTTTTCTATATTGTAACACCCCAAACTCGACCTAGATGTTATGGTCTAATCTGACGTGTCACATTGAAGGATCTTTCAAAAATGTAACTCATTGGTAAAAGTTTGTTTCTAAGCTTACAATAAACCTCTTTATTAATTACTTAACAAATCAACTAGACAAAATGTTTGTCTTGTTATCTGATATTGTTTTAATAAGTTGGTCTAAAATCGCGAAAGCTTTTTAAATTCTATTGTTTAAAACTCGTGTCTTTGAAATCAGTAATTATTTTTTTAACAGTCGTCTTCTCCTATCTAGCTGTTTAAAATATATAAGTAAAAGCCCAATTAAAAATTTAAACCAAGTCAAAGGCCTTATTACAAAAACAAAACCCAACTTATAATTTAAATTAAAATAAAAGCAAGCGTGAACAACAGCGGTCGTGTGGCCACCTTCGAGTCTCTCGCAGTACCAAATCGCCTAAGGCTGAGGATTACCTGCACAGTTAAATGGAGAGGGTGAGTTTACGAAACTCAGCGTGTAATCCTCTAACAGTCAATCAGTAGTCATGCAGTATCAGTCTAGGCCTGAGCCCTATACAATAACAATACAGTGTGGGCTTCAGCCCCAAACAGTAACAATGTGGGCCTTATCCCAATACAGTAATAGTGTGGGCCTTAGCCCAGCACAGTAATAGCGTGGGCCTTAGCCCAATACAATAACCAGATACTCGAACAAGTACCAAAATGACACAATTCAACCAACATCAAATGGTACCAAACAACTTATACATTCAAAAATCATCAACCAGATACTCGAACAAGCTCACCTATACATGCCATTATAACCTTAGCCAAAATAACAAAAACTACCGAAATTTATGCTGGATAGTGTGGTAGATCTCCAACGAGTTTCCAAACTGATTGAGCTTTCTATTATCTGTAAAGCATAGAAAAGAAAACTACGTAAGCACATAATGCTTAGTAAGTTCGTAAAACATGAACATAACTTACCATATATACATAACATTAAGATTAAGCATAATATAATCCAACCACAAGCTTGGCACAACCCTAAGCACCATCAACAACACATGTTAGTGCTTTCAAACATAATTCACATGAATTTAATAGAAGGTAAGCCATTATACATGAACATACTTTATTTGAATTCATCATTTTCATTAACTTAAGAATACTTCCATTGAAGCTTACCATTTCAATCCTTTTCATAATTACATGACATAGTTCATTTGGCCACTTACCGTTCCTTTCCTTTTCATGCCCCTTGAAGCATTTAGAATATCATTGCATACTCGACAAAGCTCACACAAAGTATGCTTAATATATAACTGTAACCTTTCCTTTACATCATTGCTCACACGAGCTGTGGTTCGAATGTAAGCTATACGATGCTGCTCACATGAGCTGTGGAGCATCTGTAACAAATGCAGGACCTCATATATATCGTTAGGACATTCAAGACCAGCATCCAAAACATGAAATCCCTAATGACTTGTCATTTGTATCCTACGAATTCCGAAGGTTCAACCGGGACTCGATAACTGTCATGACATCTTTGGATCTTTATCATTCAATTACATAAAAACTAACATATTAACATATAGTTTATATTAGCATTAAAAGCGATACTTATTCATACGAACTTACCTCGATGACAAGGGTGTAGAAACGAGATCAACTAATCTGAGGCTTTAGCTTTTCCTTAGTGTAGATTCGTACATGATCTGTCTTGATCTAAATAGAAAGATTCAATCCATTTAATTCTTCTATTATTCAATTCAGTCCGTATTTCACATTTTTGAAAAATTACTATTTTACCCCTAATGTTTTAACTTTTTTTTACAATTTAGTCCTTAAGTTCCTAATTTTAAATCTAAACATTTTCATGCTTTTCTCAAGCTAGTCGATTTTTCTATGGACATATATCAATCTATACAAATCATCATTTCATAAATTTACCATGAACTTTCATCATTTTTACAAATAAGTCTTTAAATAACAATTTCATCCTAAATCACTTTACAAAACTAGTTTAATTATCAACAAGGATTCATAATCTTTCATTAAACAAAAAAAAGTCATGCAATACAATTCATGGTATATTCCTAATTCTTTAACAGTTTTGCAAATTAATCCCTGGGCTAGCTAGTTTAAGCTACAACGATCCCGAAAACATAAAAATCATTAAAAACGGGATTGAAAACACTAGCATGTAAGCAAATTAATCTTGGTGAAATGGAGTGTTCATCCATGGAGGATTTTCTTCCTCAAAAACTGGTTTAGGTTAAAAAATAAAGATGATACTTTGTTTAATTCTTTTTAGTTTTAAGTTTATTTAGCTATTTACCTTATTAACCTTTAAAATCATATGAAATTTCAATAAAACCATGCCATGTATGTCCACTAACAACACAAATGGTTTAATCACCATCTAAATCCTTTCACTTCAAAGTGTCATAGCCATTTGACCCTTTTAACTAATAGAAATCCACTTTTGCACTTTTTATGATTTAGTCGTTTTTACTTAATTAAGCATGCAAACGTCAATATTTCTTAACCAAATTTTAATATGACCTTACTAACATCCCATAGACATTAAAATAATCAAATAATAATTTACACATCGAATTTGTTGTCCCAAAACCACTATTCTGATTTCACTGAAAATAGGCTATTACAACTCTCCCTCTTAAAGGAATTTTCGTCATTGAAAATCTTACCAGAAAAGGGGTTCGGGTAATAATTCACTTCCATACCTTCTTCTAGTTCCTAGGTAGCCTCTTCTATTCCATGACGTTGCCAAATAACTTTCACTAAAGCTATACTTTTATTTCTCAATTCTTTAACTTCCGGAGCTAGAATTTTGATCGGTTCCTCACTGTGCGTCATATCTGGCTATATTTCAACATCAACAGGTGTAATCACGTGTGAAGGAGCTAATCGATACCATCGTAACATCGATACATGGAATACATTATGAATCTTTTCTAACTTTTAAAAACACTCTATCCCCGACTTGAAATTCAATGTCTTTTCTTTTCAAATTTGCATAGGATTTATGTCGATCCAAAGCTACTTTTAGACTATCATGCATTACTTTAACCTTTTCTTCGGTTTCTCGAATTAAATCAACCTCGAATAAATTTTTCTCACTGAGCTTAGTCTAGTATAATGAAGTTTGACACTTTCAACCGTACAAAGCTTAGCATAAAACATGGATAGCTTCAATTACATGTGCTTGCATGAGAATTTAGATTATGATAATGACATCTATGAGGAAGGAGTTTGTGAGGAATGGGAGATCTAGGAGAACCAGTGATTACTGATGCTCGAACTATGTCAACTTCGAGGAGAAATTCTAATCTCTTTACAAGATGATGACACTAATACAAATTCAATGGGTCATCAATACAAGTAAGGTCGAAAACCGGACAAAAAGACGAACTTAATTATAAAAAATTTTGAGGAAAGGGAACCCTTGAACAGCTAACTAATCTTAAGTATGGAAGAGTACCAGGAAAACTTAGGAGAAAAAACCTCACAAGTAGTTATAGAACCAGTTGAGGAAATGGTGGGCAAAAAAAAGAATGAATCAGGAGTTGGATTCGCCTTCCCATCTATTACATATTGTTTATAAAAGCATGAGGAACTAATCCTTTTATGGGGGATTAGTGAGTGGAGGGATGATCTATTAACTGTTTTGTAGGGTTACTCAATGTATCAGTTGTTTGTGAAAGGAAGAGCATGAAACAAACCCTAGGCTTGACAACCTCAGGAAGTCATGAAGGTGGGAATTAACCTAAAATTGGTATTGTCCATCTGTGAACACTGTCACCCCAAGCTAGTCTAGACAGTGGGGTCAGAAGATAAGCAATCTTTGTTGACTCGTTATGTTAGTGAAAGATCGAAAGATCCTGCTAGGGTAGCAACTAGTTGGTTGACAAGGAACCCAAAACGACAGTTGATTGGGATTGCCGAAGCAAGCTAATCACCCATCATCAGATTTGATTCCTTCTACTTTTTCTATCTCTTGAAATTTAGTTTTCTTCTATGTTATTTTGTTTTATTATCAGTACTATAAAAATTCCCACAAATCTCTTATTTACATTTACGTACTATAACTTAATTAAAGTATTAATTAGATCTTTTAGTGTGTAGGTTAAAATTGATCCAGTCTTTGCCTCATTTGGGTACGATCCTCGAAGTACTCAACCACTCCGTTGTAAAACTATATGACAACTAGACCTGTATACTTGCAGATATTGCCTCATAATTTTATATTTTATTGCATTGATGACACTCTAGACGTTAGTACGTTTGGAGGTGGTCAGTAACATAGAAATTTTTTTTCAATTTGTTTTAAAATTTTATGCTTTTCTCTGAGTTTTCTTTTCAGTAGTGTGCTTGAGCTTGTAGAAATAAAAATGATTAGTTAGGAGCATGAACATAGGTTGATTGTATTTATAATAAATTTGGCATGATAATAGGTGATTTTAACATTTCTATTATTAGACTACTAAGTTCTATATATTACAGTGTAAATAGGTATTAAGCAATTGAATGCACCAAATGATATAGAGAATACAAGGAAACGAGTATGCTAGTATGAATGATAAATTGTTGAATTTGTGATTGTTTGCTTGACTAAATTTGTGAATATTGAGATACCTAGGGATGACCTAAGGCATTGTTTGGTATACACCTAGAGCCAAAAAGCTAACCCTATTTATTCATCTTTAGTACATATTTTGAGCTAGAAAACCCTTCTTGATGAACCTTTATACAAAACCTAAAAATGATAATTCACACTAACCCTTTTAGTTGGTTCTAAACTGCAAGATTATAGATGTCTAGCCATACGTATTGAGGATTAAGTAAAGGCATTACGGTGATTTTTCAAAAAAAAGAGTGATAGGAAGGATCAGCAGAGTATAATGATTATAGGTTAGCTTAAAGGTGCAAATGGAAAAATTTCAAAAAGAAAATTAAACTAGTAGAAAAGTAAGTGAAATTAAAAGCAATTGTGAGTGAGATACTGTGAGAAAGGAAGAAAAGTGACAAATTCACTAATATAGAAAAATTCATTCATTATTGCACAAAAACTTGTGAGCTAGCCGTAGTTACTATATGATGTTAAAATTTCAGACATAAAAAAGGTGAGAGAAGGAGAAATAAGGCGGTGAGCGGGAAAGGGTTACTAAGGGGGAGAATAGGGGACAATATGATGGGTCAAACTATTTTCGTGCTTGAAACTATTTTGATGCTTACTATTCTTCAATTCCATACTTGTCTTAAGCCTGAAAACATTACAAGCCGAAAAGCCCTATGTGATCTAGGTAGATTTATTCACAATTTGAAATCATACTGAATAATTGCATTTACGACTGTTTGTATTCTACTAGGATAATCAAATTACTTTTATAATTTATTGATGGATTCCTACATTTCAGACCCTTAATGCCTGTATGCTTTGTATTATACTGAACTTAGATGTTTCATAACAGAAGTGGTCAATTAGTTGTATATCATGCCAAAATTATGTGTGAATATGAAATACTTATGTGCTCCAAACCTAAACATTTGTACTATATTGCTCAAGGGTCGTCTTTGCATTTACTATTTTTGTTTTTTTTCTTGAGGACAAGCAATGACTTATGTGTGGGGGAGTTTGATCTGACGACACTTGGTGTGGTAGATTAAATTATTTTTCGCACTTTAGGAGCTTGAATATAAGCATTTTAGTTTCATTTTAATTACGTTTTCACAGTTTTAGTTACATTCAATAAAGTGTGCAATTTGAGTCTATTATTGACCTTAGGGACCAAAAAAGGCCTAAGGGTGAGCTAATATACTTAGTGAGCATGCAGGAGACCATTAGACATGTTAACCTGATATTGGTCTCTATGTTGCAATACAGAGCACTGGATGTCGCAACATAGGGAGCATATTAGAAGAATTTCAAGACTGCCTTCAATGTTGCAACATAGCCTAATGATGTCACAATACAACTATAAAAGTGTCTTAAAGATGAGCATACTGCCCTCAAAGTTTCGACACGGGACCTCGTGTGTCGTGACATCACCTATGTATGAGAAATAATTACAAGCAAGAGGCATTTTGGTCCGCACAATTAAACATTAAGCATGAGGATAGCAGCTGACCTAGGGTTAAGGATGACGAGCACTCTAAAGTCTATAAATAGGCTCATTTAACAAATCTTATGGACAAGTTTCATATTGTATAATTTTCTTCTTAGATTTAGTATTTAGTTTTTCTCTTTTCTTAGGCTTAGGTTTATTCTAGTTCTTGTTATTTGCTTTTGTAGAAGAAATTAGATTTGTGAAATCTAATCAAACTTTGTGAGGATTCTACACTCTAACACAAATCAGGCTTCTTCTAAACTTTATACTCATGAATTATTATTCATGTCTACTCTTTTTATCAAGTTTATATTATTTATTAGATCCATGAGGGACGAATCCTCTTGTGGTGGATTCGTGAGTGGAGGTATGATTAATTAACTATTTTGTACAGTTCTCTTAATGAATCAGTTGTTCAAGAAAGGAAGAACCTAAACCTTAGGCCTAACAATCCTAGGAAGTCATTAAGGTAGGAATTGACCCAAATTTGGTATAGCCTATCCGTGAACACCTTAACCCTAAACCAGGCTAGACTGTGAGGTCGAGAGATAAGTAGTTCTTACCGACTCATTATTTTAGTGGAAGATCCGATGATCCTGCTGGGAT
Source organism: Gossypium raimondii (assembly GCF_025698545.1). Taxonomy (NCBI): domain Eukaryota; kingdom Viridiplantae; phylum Streptophyta; class Magnoliopsida; order Malvales; family Malvaceae; genus Gossypium; species Gossypium raimondii. The sequence continues at coordinate 23,202,432 of NC_068576.1, read as the reverse complement.
ATCGACTAGTTGATTGAATAAGAAAACCTAAAGCAATAGTTGCTTATGATTACTGAAGCGAGCTAATCACCCATGCCCAGATTTTATATATTTTATTATTTGATTTCTCGTGAATAGTTTATTTCTTTTCTTTCTTTTATTATTAGTATAGATTACCAAAACCTTCCTTTTTATTCATCGTAATATAATTCGTTTAAAGTACAAATTAGATGTATTTATATTGAGGTTAGAATTAATTTAGTGCTTGCAGCCCTTGGGTACGATCCTCGGAGCCCTCATCTGCTCCGTTATAACTATATTACAACCTGACCCGTATACTTGCGGATACCTCCTTTCATATATTTTTTACAGGATTTCTACTTTGGATGTTGGTACGTCCGAAGGCAGTCAAGTTCACATCCTTGGTGGGATTGTTAATATAGTGGAAGAGTGGTTTGTCTCCTCCATATACAGATGGCGCACTATTTGAAGCCTCAATGCGGTTGAGTCTGTCCACTAATTATTGGTATTTGTCATCCTCCTGGACAACCTTCACCGTAGATGGTCTTTGGCCATATGTATAACGTTCAATTGGCAATTGGTAGGAGTTAATCGCCCTGTTTTCTATCAATTGATATGCATCCTCATATGTCCTGTTCATTAAAGCTTTCCCTGCTGCTTCGTCTAACACTGACCGTGCATGTGCATGCAACAAATTATAAAACATTTGCAATCTTAACCATTCAGGTAGTCTGTGGTATGGCCATTTTTGAATCAACATTTTAAAGTGCTCCTAAGCTTCATGGAAACTTTCTCCTTCTAATAGCTTAAGCGTAGACATCTCTCTCCTTACCTGGACAATCTTGCTAATAGGGAAGAACTTTTGTAGGAATTTTCCTGCAAGCTCGTCCCATGTCCTAATAGATCCTGGTGCCTGTGGATCTAACCACGAGAAAGCATAATTTATTATGGAGAAGGGAAACAACCAAAGAAGAATAGCATCATCAGTGATTGCTTTATATTTAAATGTGTCACAAAGTTGAAGGAACTGTTTTAAATGCTGGTGCAAATCCTCCGTCATCATGCCTCTAAACTATAGATTATTTTGAATCATTTGAATCATTGCTGGTTTGATCTAAAAATTATTGGTCGTAATAGCTGGCCTCGTTATACTTCCTTAAACCATGTCCAAATTTGGTAGCGCATATTCTCTTAGAGTTCTTTCGTAATGTTCCATATTTACGGTTAACTATGGTGGTGGTGGTAAGTCTGGAGGGTTATCATTAGCTTCGTCAAACAACGGGTTGTCACGAGGTATGTTTCCCATAGAGGGCGGTGGGTTCTGCATCTGCTATTGCGGTCGATGATTCCTATGAATTATTCTTTCTAGATTTATGGTTGGTGCTATAGGTGTTCCCTTCCTACGAGTCATACACTAATCCCAAAGAGAGATTAAAAAGAGTTAGCACAATTAAGAAAATAAGAGTGAATCTCTTTATAATGACTCAGAATGATCTAATGAGTATTAACATGTCCCATAAGTGTAGCATAAAGCTTAAGCACTCTCTAAACACACCAACATGTCCTATTGAATTAAGCTTAGCTCGACATTCCCTTATATCTCTCCAACCTGTTCCAGAGCCTTTCACCCAAAACACAAACATAAAGTGAGTACTCACAATCCTATGGCATGCTATTATATCTAATGGTTTCAAGAGATTATATTGTCAAAACATATATTTAAAACATAGAGCTCGCAAATCATGAGGGGCTTATAGAGCATTGTTCATATTGAGCTCGCAATATAGAGTTCGCATAATAAAATAAATTTTTAGAGAAGGCTTACTCTCAAAACTTAGGTTAAAACCCTAAGCTCTTGATTAACAATATGGTTCACACATACAAGTGGGGACCCCTGAACACTCACTAATTTGCTAAAAGTTTTAGACAAACTTCAGTTTTCCCTTGTATTTTCTTGTAGACGGTTATATCAGTTCGCAATTTCAAAAACACACACAAGTCTCTAACAGAAAAAACACATTGAAACTCATACAAAAACACAAGCGTACCTAGGTTCACACATGCTAGTCTTTTGGCGAACCTAGTCCCTTTCATTGATAGCCTTCTTAAGAGTTCTAAAGAAATAGAATCTTACCTTAAGTTCTAAGAGCTAAGTTTCTGAGTTCTTGATTTTGTAAAAAATAACAAGATAATCGATGAAGAAATTTGAGAGAATTTTGTCTTTTCAAAAGAATATGGAATTTTCGATGAAACGGATTAATTTATAGGCACTAAGTGTTTTGGTGTTCTTAAGATACCCTAGTTGCAGTAGAAGTAGGAAAGCTTTATGTGTATGAATAGTGTTACGAAGAGAAATGTAAGTTGACATCCGAATTTTGGTCCAAAATAACAATCATAACTTATCAATACCTCTGGAGAACACCAACCCGCTAGGCCCACTAGTGAACCCCAATTCCCCAGCCCTTTAGCACACACTAGCTCGCTAGAAGTACTGGCACACACCTGCTCGCCAGACCCACTAGTGAACACCAGCTCACTAGGCTTACCAGAAAACACCAATTCGCTAGGCCTACTGGCGTACACCAGCTCGCTAGACCTATTGACATTCTCCAACTAGCCATGCACAAACTTCTAGGCCCTATTTTGGGATGTTACAACTTTCCCCCTCTTAAGAAATCTCGTCCTCGAAATTATCTAAGTCAGAATAGATGAGGATACTGATGCTTCATTGCTTCCTCAATTTCCCAAGTGGCTTCGTCATTTTTGTGGTTTCGCCACAACACTTTGACTAAGGGAATTCTCTTATTTCATAAGACTTTTTCCTCGCGAGCTACAACTTCACCTGGTTCCTTATCATAAGTATGACCAGGTCACACCTCAATTTCATCTACTGATACAACATGGGATGGGTCTGCACGATAATTCCTTAGCATGGACACATGAAAGACATCATGGTTTCGCTTAAGTTCTGGTGTCAAATTGAGTTGATAAGCCACTAAACCAATCCTTTCAACCACCTCATATGGACCAATGAATATTGGACTTAATTTTCCTTTTCACCCAAACCTTAAAACTTTCTTCCATGGTAAGACCTTTAACAACATTTTCTTTCCCAACTAGTACTCAATATCTCATCATTCTAAATCAGCGTAGGATTTTTGTTTGTTGGAAAGTGTCACATCCCAAAAATTTGGGGTTAGTAGAATTGGGTTTTTGAACCGAGAGAGAGTGGCCATGCCCTAATTTTTTAGATTATGTTTGTGTTTTTACAGAAAAAAGTGAGGTATTGGGTTGTTGGTTAAGTGTTAGTGAAACGTTCCATGAAACCCAAGTTCAAATCCCTTCTCTTGCACCATTTTTATTATTTTGCAAATTTGCGTCAAACCCTAGTATGTGACACGCATTATTTTTAAAATAAATATTGCAAAATTATTTCAAGAATGAGAAAATAGCCTAATGGTTAAGAGAAATATGAGAAAGCATGGAAAAATAAATCTTGATCAATTGACGACTAAGATTTGACAATTCGGGAAGTATAAGTGTGGTTGATTATGGGCTAGTGTCTAGTTTTTGTTTTGATGTTGGAGAAAATTTTAATTGATCAAATTAAATATTTTAAAGACAGAATAGCTACTTATTTTTCATTATTTAAATATGTTAGGTGCTAACTTAATCACCCCAAATCAACATTGAAACCTAACTAGTTTGGATCTAAAAAATCATTATAATTGTAATATTTGGATTGAACCCATAAAAAAGGTGTTTGGGGGACGTTTAAGTGGTATATTAATTTAGTTAAATGATGAGTTTTAATTTATGTTCGTTTTAAAGCTTTGAGGAGAAACCACAAGGTTTGCAAGTGTGCTACAGTACAACACAATTGAAATGTGGGTCCTAACTTATTAACTTGAACGTTTTAATATTATTTTTAAATTATATAATTCATGACTAACCTTGCTGGTTGAGCTTGGGTAAATGGCTAAGTAATTAAATTGTAAGTGGTCGAACTAGGTACATTTCGAGCCCTAACTATTTGGCATGTTAGCAAAAATGTGAGAATGACTGAGTAATTGTTTGATTGATATTGTTATGAATGATTAGTTGATATGATGTATGTCAATTGTATGTACAGCATGATTCTGAATTAGAATATGGCTTACACATGAAATATTTGTATGAATGATTTGCTATGAAAGACTGTTATACTTGCACAAGGAAAAGAATTGTAAGTTATATGAGATTGTGATATGTTGAACGACACCATTTTAATAATGAATTGAAAGTTGGATAAATGATCTTATTTACTAAAATTATTTAATAATATAAGGGCATGTTGATCATGTCAAATAAATGTTAAAGTATTGAATTCATGACTATGTTTGAGATTGTATGAAATCTTGCATGCGCATTGGGGTGGGATTGTTATTGTGGTTGCTGGAGGAGTTCCGTGGAGATTCGACGCCATATTAAGTCAGCATTTATTCATAGTCAGTGCACTGCACCAGAGATTTGAGTAGATTTGGCGATTTTATTGCATTTTTTCATTAAATGATAGATTTTCTACAATTATGTTCATTCAGTGATTTTACCACATCGACCTCTATTCGTATTCGTTGGAGTTTGGCAGACAAGTTCTGGGGACCTCATGGTGTGTAACGGATGGTTTGGGTAGGAAAGCTTACATTAAATCATTTGCATCACACCATGCTCATATATCATTTGACATCGATTTGATAATGGCTATGTAATGATATGAAATTCCAATGATGGTTCTGTGTTCTTCTATTAGCATATGTTTCACTGTATTTGATATTTATGTCTGTTTAAGTAAATGTTCGACTCACACTGAGCTTTCATAAGCTCACTCCCTTATAGTGTTTAACTTTTCAGGTAAACCTCGAAACTAGGACTAGACTCGACATACGAAAAATCACCTTGGACCTCAGACTAGTTTTAATAAGTATTATTAAGTCTCTATTGGTTTTGGTTTGTAATTGTTAATTATTTTTGGTGTGGCTTGGTAACTTTTCATTTGGGGATTCTTTTTGCATACATGGATTACTCAAGCATAATAACCAGAAAATGCATGATAACTGGCTTAAGTAAAATTTGACATTGTTCCCTAATTTCCGTTGTATTGCAAAGAAACTATTTTTGAAAAATAAACACAAATCGATAAGGCAACTAGATTTCCAAAATGATATGAAAAATGGTTTTTCCCCTGCATTAGTTAACATCAAGTTGCTTTACAAGTAAAGCGATGAACAAACTTTTTTTTATAAAACAACACTATCAATAATAAAATGTATCTTAAGTACAGATGACCTAATAAATGAATGTTTTTGAACTAACTCAAAGTACAACTACGATTTGTTTTCTAAAATGAGTTCATTTATGGTCTTTAAAAGTAACGTTAGTTAGCTTAGCCATTTCGGTGGGTAATGTAGCCTTCCCAATCTAGCTATAATGTCTAGGCCAGGTTAGGGGGTTATAGAAACACTAAAATATATAGACTTTTTAAGTACCTTTTGAACATTAATTAATGAAAATTCTAAGTAATTTCTGTCGAATTTTATAATTTTATTATAAAAGAATTAAATTGAACTTAAATTATGATACATTTTGAATTTAAGTTATTTTTATACTAAATTTGCATAATTTGGCCAATTTTTGACAATTTTGCATAAAGGGTAAAAAATCAGCTCGATAGTCACCTTGAAAGAATTAATTGCAAGGCATATTTGGAGCAGCTAATGAATAAACAATCATGGAGGACTTAATTTTATGCTTTTGGACTTTCATGAATCATTTGGTCTGTTTGAATTTTTATAGGGAAAAGTGGTTTGAATTAAGCAATTAAAGAGGGAGGATGGGCAAGCCCAAGAGAGCAGGCCAAAAATTCCCAACTTCCTGATCAAATCGACTAATTTATGTTGATTTCAACATTTAAAAAACAACCCTAAACTCTTTCCAATTATCGTTCCATCTGCTCCTTCTTTCTAGATTTTTTTCTCAAGCCCCAAGCTAAAAATAGTAAGTCTTCCACCACTCCTCTATCCTAGGTTGACCGACCACTTGACGGAGAGATTCAAGGATCCCAATTTGATATTTTTAGCCCTCCACCTCTAGTTTAAATAGAGCTCTAATTTGCCTTCTCAACTGACTCATTCACCATTCACTTCTTTCATTCACTCATCTATTCTGTTTCTCTCCGTTTGCCTTTCCATTTTCTTTTCTTCTCCTTCCTGATTTCCCCTGTTGAGAAAGAACTAGAAAGCCTCTTGGAGTAGTAGAAATTGAGCATCTTGAAGCCCTTTGATCAACAGAACAAAGTAGAGAAATGCACGTAGTCTGGCTTTGGAAAAACACTAGAATATTTTTTCTAGTTTCCCTTTTTACTTTTTTAAAAATTTTTTTGAGATCATAAACACGAATGCTAATTTTTTTGATGCTTGTAATTTAATTACGATGAGTTAAAATTTGTTTTTGTTAAATTGATTGCATTTTGTCCACTTAAATTGTTGAAATCATGTATGTGTTATTATATGCCTTGGTTATTTGTTCAATTAGATAAAATCATGCTTATGTTATACTTTCATTATAAGTGTAAGGTAACAATTGAATTAATTATTAATCGATGAAATTGTAATTAATTGACAAAATATCTAATTGGTGAATGTTTAATCTTCTTAAGTATAAAAGTGGGTTAAATTAACAATAGTATTAAACAATATGCTTGCCTTGCATAACTTGTAAGATTATTTTGATTAAATTTGTTTCAATACGAAATGTATTGTTACTTCAATCATCTTATATTTGCTTATGAAAATTGGTTAATTAATTTAGTAAGTGTGTATGTGCATTATTTAATAAAAGACCAAGTTTCCATGAAATTATTCAGTAATCACATGAACATAGTTTTAATAATTCTAAGTCAAAGGAATGAGATGAATCTAACACACTTCTATCCTATTAATTAAAACCTATTAGAAATTGTGCTTGGAATTATAGTTTAATTTTAATTGTTTACTTAGATATAATTTATAGCTCACCTTTTCCAAAAATATATTTTTCCTCTACCCAATTGCTTAAATTTACATTTCATAAATACTTGCTTGTACAATCCTTATGGATGCAGTAACTCGACGTACTTGTTACTTTATTACTTGTTATAATTGTGTACACTTTCACATTTCTCTCGTTTCAAGTTTTTGGCGTTATTGCCAGGGACTATTTTAAAAGAATAATTTATGAAATTGTTAGTTTTGCATTTTGATTTTTCTGTTAAATTTTAATTCCATTATTTTTTATGATTGATTCAGGTGTTTATGAGTACTGATTAAATTATTGAATTACTCCCCGTAGATCCTAAAATTGAAAGGAATTTCAGAAAAAGGAGAAGACAAACAACTCAAAAAATGACCGAAGAGATGAACCTTGAGAACTAGAATCAAGGAAATGGAGCAAATCATGCTCAGAATCCCATCCTTGCTAACTTAATTCGAGAATTAAATGGCCCAAGATTAAGGCTGTAACACCCTATATCCGGTCCGATCACTTGACTTGAGTGATAAGGTATTACAAGTATAAAACTTTATACATCGGTCATAAATTAATCAAACATAGCCAAAAAAATTCATATGCAATAAATTCCATGCAATTCAATCAGTTTGGGACCTACATCGAGCTTACGAAACATTTAAAGCAAATCAAGATCAATTCTGGATTAAATCAAAAGTTCTACGAAATTTTGAGTAAAAAGTGTAAACAGGGGTCACACAGCTGTATTAAAAAGGCCAACCCGTGTGGCTACTCCACTCGCACGTGTACAAAAATTGTGTACAAATTGAATATAGAGTCACACGTCCGTGTCACTAGGCTGTTAACTCTCTAAGATCGTATGGACAATCCTGCACCAAAATTTAAATAACCCCATAGCCATGCCATATGACTGTGTGGGGCACATGACCTTGTGATAGCTCATGTCATAGATCGTGTATGCCCAAAACTACCTTCAAATCAAGCCATTTCACATTCAAATTCTTGGGCTCCAAGCTATGAAACAACCAACAATTAAACCTATTCAAAATGTGCCAAAACAAGCCAAATTATACCAATTCACAACCAACCTAAGTGCCTAACCAATATGCCCTCATTGGCACCACAATTCAAACATATATACATCAACCATTCAATCAACATATGTACACCAATTAGTTTCATTCAAACATCCTTTAAACTTTAGATAGAAATTATCAAAGTTCATTCATAAATCAAACCATTAAATTTTCATATATCTTAATCCAAATGCATAATCTAACATAACCAAATTGACCATTCATCAAGCTCTAAGCATTCCAAATTGCATATTAACCTAAACACACCAAAACAACTATTTAAATGCATCTAGATATCAATTCATGCATTCACCATCACAAACCATAACTAAAAAATTTACCAAATAAGATTTACATCAAGATATAGACCATAATATTAAAAGTGCACAACATTTGACCATAATGCTTATAATTACACATGCAAAACCCTATTTACATGCGATTTATAATCGGGCCAAAATAAGTGAATAACTACCGAATGAATTGTCAGATAGTGTGATCTTCAATGACGTTCTAATTGACAACAAAAGTCCAGCAATGTACATAGAAATAACATCAAATAAAGTAAGCTTTCAAATAAGCTTAGTAAGTTTGTAAAATCAAACATATCATACCTGTCAATTTATATATAAATTGTACATATCAATGATAGTAATAATCCCTTTATCATATTCCATCAATCCAACTGCCTAAAATAATTAAACTTGGATTATTCATATCATCAAAACACAACATGTCAAATAATTGTGTATCACTATATAAACCATTGTATCATCTTATACCATTTCCATCATAATAGTTAATTGTTTTGTCCTGAGAAAAATAGTAAATCAACTTCGGATACATGAGAGGGTAATAGTCATACGAGCTAACATAAGGACATTAACTGATATGCGATGCTGCTCACACAAGCTTCAGAGAATTTGCAACACATGTAGGACCTCAAGCCATCGGTACGGTATATATCTGTAGTACAAGTACCTGCTAATTTAAACACTAACAACTAATGCCTACTATATATACAATGAAACAAAACCTACTAAATGTACACCGACACAAAGCCAACTACAAATACACTAGTACAAAGCCTATTGTGCCCTAATGACATGTCATTTGTATCCTAGCTATTCACTAAGTTCACACGGGCTTATCCCGCTTGTCCGGTACATTTCATACTCAACTTTATACTTTCATTTCATTAATCATCCAATAGATTATAACAACATTCAATTTCATTTAATTAAACACGTAATAAGTACAGTTATTATAAACATAATAAATTTAATACGAACTTACCAAAACACGATAACTAACGACACGCGACAACGATTATTCGTGACTTTTATTTTCACCCGTTTATCAACACACTGATCTGTTTCTTGATATAAATATAATAATTTAATTCAATTAACCTATTCAATATCATTAAACATTTAAATTTGCATTTTTAACCCTTAACAACATTTTACACTTTTACCTTAAACCCAAAACTTCGAATTAGATCACAATTTCACTCAAACAAGGCCAGTCAAATTTTCCACTATGCATAAACAACCCATAATATTATATAAATTACATGAATTTCATGATAAATTTATTATTTTATCATTTTAGTCCTTAAACTTGAAACTAACTAAAATCATTTTACAAAATAGTCCTATCTAATAACCAAGCTTAATAATCTTTCATCAAACTTCAAAAACATTATGAATTCATCAATGACATAAATCAAAACATTTAAAAATTTTACAAATTAGTCCCTGGTTTCGCTAGATTAAGATACAACAACCTCAAAAACATAAAATTACTAAAAATGGATAAAATTTAACTTACATGCAAAGAAAAAGCTTGACCGAACCTTTTAAAGGCTTGCAATGGTGGTTTCTGGTTGGAATATGAAGAAGGAGGAAGATGAATTTTAACTATCATGTTTTTCGTTTTATTTAACTTATTCTTTTAACATTTTAATATAAAATTAACATATAATTAATTTATTTCTACACCAAAACCGTCCAGTATAATCTAATTATGGTTACATTACCTTTTAAAATCTCCAATTCATGGTTTTATACTCATTTAACACTAATAACCTAATGGCGATTAAGTTTTACGACTTTTACGATTTAGTCTTTTTCTTTAATTAACTAACAAATCACAAAAAAATTGGACCAAACTTCAATACACCTATATAATAACTCTGTAAATATTGAATAAAAATATTTATGAGCTCAGTTTACAAAAACAAGGAACCTCATTTTCCAAAACCACTTGACTTTAAGGACAACCCACATGTACTTAACTATTCGTTCAAGTAGCAAAAATTATATAATCAAAATTTAATATAATATTATACTTGACTCATAAATATTAAATAGTAATATTTATGGACTCACTTGTCGGATTTTTGGCCCTGAAACCATTGTTTTTTACACCACTAAAAAACGGGTTGTTACAACTCTCCCCTATTAGGAAATTTTATCCTCGAAATTTCTTCCTGAAATAAGTTTGGTTACTCTAAACTCATAAACTCTTCGGGCTTCCAGGTTAAATATGTTCCATCTAGCTTTTTATCACTCAATTTTGATAAGTGTATCGGGGCTCGATATCGCCTTTGGCGAAGCTTCAAGGTTAGGTGGGGTAAAGGAGGTAATGGGAAGAGGATTAGGGAAATAAAAATCATGGAAACGTATTTACTGCAGTGATGGTATTGATTGGTCTTTCGGGGCGACACCGTTGCGAAGGTATATGGCATGAGTGTTGGGATCGCTAGGACGCCCCGTGGAGCAGTGGAAAAATATTCCCGTGATCTACAACCATTTTCCATGTACGAGGAATGAAATGGTTTGAGATGAGGTTGAAGATATACCTGTTAGAGTATGCCCAATAGATCAATCATGAGATGGTTGTAATAACATACTTGATTTATCATGTTTATTAATTTAAGGCGTTACCATTATTATTTCAGTTTCTTTTCTGTGTGTATAAATAAATTGTTTTATAATAATGTCCTGAGAATAATATGCTTATTCTTAAAAGGTTCTTAGTTAAGTAATATTGTTGGCTAGGACAACAATAATGCATTAAGACTAACATGTAGTTGATTGATGATAAAGAGTTGTCATTATATGGAGTGTCAAAATCAATGCATGAATATGTATGTTAGAGAACAACATATTGGACTGACCCGTTATGAGTATTACTGCTAATGTTAGAATTGTTCTAGTATTAATGATAACGTTACAAGAACCTACAAGGTCACACCCTATGTTTGAAATGAATGGAATAAAACATAGTTGGTATTGTGTTTGGTTCTCACATGAATTAAATTAATTATAGAATTAATTTAATTGGGTAATCAAATATCGAACATATTATATGTACAAGGTTGTTGTACACATAATGAGAACATAGTTCTATTAATATATGAATTTGGTTTGTATATAAATTCAAATAAATATAGTTTATCAAATCATTATTATAATTAATGTAATTATAATTTTGGTTTAAAACATTGTTATATTTATTTAATTTCAATTATGATTATTATGTTCGAATAAATATTTAATGAATTATGATTCATTATATATATACCAATTATAAAAGGGTTAAAAAAAGAGTTTTTTTTAAAACCCTAAAAAATTAAAAATCTCGTTTTTCTTTGCATAAAAAAAAGTCCAACAGCCGTCAAGCAAAGTCTTCTCAAAAATATTTTTGGAGATTTCTTCTGTTCATTGTCAATTGGGTGGATTAAGTAGAGGCTAGAGTCATCAAATGTTGCGGCTTGGTTTGATAGTAGATCAGAATACTCGTTGCCGAAGCGTCACTGTCTACTTAGTATAAAGATTTGGTAAATTTGAAACCTTTATTTCACCTCGATTCGTACCTCGCACATGGATCCATGGTTTGGATCACCGGATGAATTAATTTTTGCTGCGCCTTGGGGGTGCCAGCGTGCCAACAATACCTTCTTAACCGAAAATGATGAGAGGATGCTACTGATTTGATGTCGATTCCAAGCCACAACGAAAACATTCTGGCCTCTATGTAGTCCACCCAGTATTAAAACAAATGAAAAAAACTCTCTTGGAACAATTCTAGAGAGAAATATCCCAAAACGGCTGCTAGACCCTTTTTGTTAATTTTTCACACTTACCCTAATTCGGGATTTTGGTATGCATATATTGAAAATGGAATCAAATCTTATAAAGAACATATGGAAAGCATTAAACACATTATATTCTTTCCAAAAATAATTATAACTACCATGTTTCAATGTTTGACTGAAATCATATTAATAATTTATTATAATAATTTTGGTAAACTATATTCTGTTCAAATTTTATATGAAACAAATTTATATATTAATTTTAACTATTTTCTTTATTTGTGTACAACAAGCTTGTACATTTAATTCATTTAATATTTAGTTGTAAAATTAAATTAATTCAATAATTAATTTAATTCATGTGACAGCTAAACACAATACAAATGTGTTTCAGTTTTGTTCATTTTAACCATAGGGTGTGACCCTGTAGGTTCTTGTAACGTTAGTAGTAATACTAGAACATTTCTAATAATACAAGTAATGAGTGGCATCTAGCAATTCATCATTGCTATCTAAGTTACAAGAAGTCATAATTTGACATAACCTTTTTGTGATAACCTTTTCATGTATTATATTATTTTATCCTTAATATCTAGATTGGACACAAGTCATGGAATAGTCACACTTGTATAGTCCAATCTCATATTTCTTTATTTTCTAAGTAGACTATAATAAAAAAATAAGTGTGATATCTCATATAAACTTATTCGAGCATGACCATGCATTTCTAGTCTCACTCCATCAAGAGGCCTAAGATATTGCTCCCATTATGTAGGAGGGATAAATCCTATCATGATCAGCCATATCCCACTACATGGATTGTCGTATATCCAACATCAGTCTTTATAGTACAAACTGTTATGAAAGATGTTTTGACTGTATCAAAATATACAACTCACGATTTTAGGACAATGATGATCTCAAGTCTGAGGATCATATACACAGTTATCACAATGAGTAATATTGTGACTATTACTTAATAATCTAAGAAACATACTCATAGCCAATATATTGTTCTCTAACACATACTCATGTATTGGTTTTGACATCCTTATGTCAATGACAACTTTTTTTCATCAATCAACTACAAATTAGTCTCAATGCATTATTGTTGTCCATGCCTACAATAATATTTGACTAAGGACCTTTTAAGAATAATCATATTTTCTTAGGACTTTATTACAGTTCAGTTTATTTATATACACAGGAAAAGAAACCGAAATAATAATGAAAATGCTTTATATTAATAAACAAGGTAAAACAAGTATGTAATTACAATCATCTCATGATTGGTATTTGGGCATACTATAACATTATCCCACTAGCACTAAGACCAATCACTAATATATCTAATACCAAGTGGCTTAGTGTGACGTTCATGCTTCTGTTGTGTTAGACGCTTCGTAAGTGGATCAACAATGCTATCATCTGTTGGTACTTTGCAAATTTCCACATCTCCCCGATCAATGATTTCTCAAATAATATGGAAGCACCTAAGTATATGTTTGGAATACTGGTGAGATCTAGGTTATTTTACTTGTGTAATTGCTCTGTTGTTGTCACAACAAAGCTCTATAGCATCTAATAAGCTAGGCATAAGCCCTATTTCAAATATGAACTTCCTAATCCAAACAGCTTCTTTTACAGCCTCACTAGCTGCAATATACTTGGCCTTGGTTGTAGAATTAGCTATTGAATCTTACTTTGAAATTTTCCAACTCATAGCATCCCCATTAAGGCAAAAGACAAAACCTAATTGAGATCGTGATTCATCCTTTTCAGTTTGGAAGCTAGTATCAATATAGCCTTTTACACTTAGCTCTTCCTCACCTCCATATATAACGAATGTATCCTTAGTCCTTCTTAAGTACTTAAGGATATTTTTAACTGCGACCCAATGACCTTCACCAAGATCTACTTGGTACAAACTCATCATGCTTAAAGCATACGATACATTTGAATGAGTACATAGCATGGCATACATGATAGATCCAATAGCTGAAGCATATGGAATCTTACTCATACATTCTCTCTCTTGTGAAATTGAAGGACACATTTCCTTCGAGAGTGAAATATCATGTCTCATAGGTAGAAATCTTCTCTTAGATTCTTCCATACTGAACCTTGTTAGTACTTTATCTATGTATGTACTTTAGCTTAGACCTAGGAGTCGACTTAATCTATCTCTATAGATTTTGACTCACAATATGTATGTAGCCTCGCCTAAGTCCTTTACAGAAAAACAACTTCCTAACCAAGTCTTAATAGACTGTAGGGTAGGTATGCCATTTCCCATGATAAGTATATCATCTACATATATTACCAAGAATACAATAGTGCTCCCACTCTTGTAAAAATAAGGCTTATCTTTATTTTTGATAAAACCAAACTCTTTGCTTACATCATTAGGAAAAAGATTCCAACTTCAAGAAGCTCGCTTTAATCCATAAATAGATATTTGTAGCTTACATATCTTACCAGCATCTTTTAGATTGACAAAACATTTAGGTTGTGTCATGTACACATCCACTTCTAGTTTCCCATTAAGGAAACTTGTTTTGACGTCCATCTGCCAGATTTCATTATCAGGAAATGTAGCTATTGCAAGTAAGATCCGAATGGATTTAAACATAGTAACAAGAGGAAAGTTTTCATCATATTCAATACCATGAACTTTGTAAAAACGTATGGCGACTAATCGCCCTTTGTATGTTTATACATTACCATCCATGTAGGTTTTCTTTTTGACAACCCATTTGCACCCTATGGGTTTAACCCCTTCAGATAGGTCAACCAAGATCCATACTTGATTTTCTTTTATGGAAGCCATCTTAGACCTCATGGCCTCAAGCCATTTCAAAGAATCTGGGCTCGCCACCACTTTTTGGTAAGTTCTAAGCTCATCTTGATCCATAAGTAGAATATCACCATGTGTTGTAATGAGAAGTCCATATCTCTCAGTTACATGGCGTTCACTTAAAGATCTTCATGGTAATAGTGTTTCTAAAATAGTTAATTGTTTTGCAACAACTTGTGGAACCTGTTGTCGGTCAATCTCTGGTTCAATGATCTATTGGTGTTCTCTAATTTCTCCGAGTTCTATTCTTCTACCACTTCCTTTTCTAGAGATAAACTCTCT
Organism: Gossypium raimondii; assembly: GCF_025698545.1. Lineage (NCBI taxonomy): Eukaryota > Viridiplantae > Streptophyta > Magnoliopsida > Malvales > Malvaceae > Gossypium > Gossypium raimondii. The sequence continues at coordinate 23,187,071 of NC_068576.1, read as the reverse complement.
TTCAAGGAAGACTCATGTCCGACCAATAAATACGTTGTTGTCGGTAGGATTGAAGAAATAATACCCTTCAGTTTTCTTAGGATATCTCACAAAGATGCACTTTTGAGATTTGGGTTCGAGCATAGTAGACTCTGACATTTAACATAAGCTTCATAACCCAAATATTCATGAAAGACATACTAGGACGCTTCCTAGTCCACATCTCATATGGTGTCTTTTGAACCGATTTAGATGAAACATGATTTAGTGTGAAAGTAGTTGTTTCAAGTGTATGTCCCCAAAAGGAAGTAAGAAGATCAACATGACTCATCATTGATCGGACCATGTCTAATAGTGTTTGATTTCTCCTTTCAGAAATTCCATTCCATTGTGGAGTACTAGGAGGTGTAAGTTGTGAGAGAATCCCACTTTGTTTCAAAAACTTACCAAACTCTAAGCTTAAGTATTCTCTACCTTGATCTGATTGAAGTGCCTTAATAATTTTTCCTAGTTGGTTTTGTACTTCAGTTTTAAATAACTTGAACTTTTCAAGGGCTTCAGATTTATGGCACATATGACAAATATACTCACATCTATAGAACTCATCAGTGAAAGTAATGAAGTATTGAAATCCTCCTTTGGCTTGTGTGTTCATTGGTCCACATACATCACTGTGTATTAATCCCAATAGATCACTAGCTCACTCACTTTTACTATTAAAAGGAGTTTTAGTCATTTTACCCAACAAACAAGACTCACATATATCTAGTTGTTCACAAATAAAAGAGTCCAAAATTTAATCTTTATGGAGCTTTAATATGCGCTTCTCACTTATATAGACCAATTGATAATGCCAAAGATGAGTTTCATCAAAGTCATTTGTTTTTATCTTTTAGTATTTATGTTATAAATGGGCATATCTTGATCTAAACTATAGAGGTCATTTACTAATTGTGTCGAACCATAGAAAATATTATCGAAATAAAATGAAAAACAATTGTTTTTAATAATTATATCAAAAACAATTTTTTTCTAAATAAGAAATTAAAATAATGTTTCTAGTCAAACTTGGTGCAAAATAACAATCTTCCAAAATTAAATCAAGTCGACTAGGCAATAATATGTGATCCTACAACTAATGAAACAACTCTTGATCCATTTCCAACTTGCAGGTCTACATCTTTTTTAGCCAAATTCCTACTCCTTTGCAGTCTCTGTACAGAGGTACAGATATGAGAACCACAACCGATATCTAATATTCAATAAGTAGATGTTGATAAATTAGTATCAATAACATAAATAGCTAAAGTGGATGCTCTGGTTTCCTTTTCCTTCTTAACTTCTTCAAGATAGGCAGGGCATTTCCTCTTCTAGTGTTTGATCTTACCATAATGGAAACATTTTCCTTCCTTCACAATTACTCTTTTAGGTTTCAATGTAGCTTTTCTTTTGTTGGGCTTGGCATTGTTATTGTCATTAAGCTTTGCCTTAACATTAAGCTTTCCTTTGCCTATGTCCTTGTGGACCATCAGAATGGGCTTAGGTCCAACCCTTTTTATGTTACTTTCAGCAGTTGGAAACATGCTAAGTAACTGTGGCAAAGTCTTATTAATTTCATTCATGTTGAAATTGAGGACAAATTGGCTAAAACTATCCTACAACGATTGTAGGATGACATAAGTGGGCAACTCCACACCTAGAGGGAATCCTAGTTTTCCAAGGCCTTCAATATAGCCTTTATTCTTGAGAACATGAGTTCGCATAGGGGTAAATTGGGAATTTTGGCTCGAAGTAGGTTCGAGAAATTTTGAATTATGGTAACCTGAAATTATTTTCAACTATAGCTTTTTGAACATCAAGTTAATTTTTTAAAATAAGGTTGAAACGATCTTCAATTTTAAAATAAAGACTATTTTGTAAAAGGGTTCAATTTAGGAGTAATTTCAAAATAATAATACCAAAGTTTAAAAATTGACCTATTTTCCCCTCCATCTTCACAAAACCAACGCTAGTTTCTTCCCTCACCCTTGTGTTGTCGTCCCTTGATTTTCCCAATCTTTGTTCACTTAATTTATCTTCCCAACTCCAATTCCTTTGAATTGTTTCATCCTCATAACATTAAACCTCTTTAGAATTCCATAAAAACCATAAAAAAAACCATAGATTTCTCTATTGCTCAACCTTTGGGTTTTTTAGATTTTTTATAAAACACTCAATTCTTCATCAGCTAAGGTAATGTTTCATATTCCTATTGTTTCAAGATGTTATCTAGTCTCTTGAATTAAGTTTTTATCCATTGAATCGAAATATTTGAATAAAAGCTAAAAATTGGGTCGTTAAGGGTGAAATTTGGGATTTTGAATAAAAATGATGTTTCAAAGTGTTTTTCGACTTTTTTGACATTATTGAAAGGTTTCTAAACTTTCCCTAATGTTTCGTTAATAGATTTTAAGGTTTTATTAAGTTTTCATGAAAATGCCTATTTTATGTCAAAATTTTGGAACCATGAATTTGGGTAATTTTATGTAGTTTGAGGGTTAAGAATCAATCATAGATGAATAATTAGATGAATGGAATTAGTTTTAGGCAAAGATGATAAGTGGAGATTGAGATAATTGAGTTTCAAGTTTGCTATATCGAAAGTTTCAGTTTCAAGAGAATCTAGTTTAGGCTTATGTTTTTGGTTGATTGAGGTGAGTTTTGGCTGAATGTTGATTGTGTTGTGTGATTTACTTTTTTAGAGCTTTGGATTCATTACGACCTTCTACAAGTAAAGCAAACGGCAAGGAAAAGCTAGTTCAAACTTTTGGCGACTAGGCAAAAGTGTGAATGGTGAGTGTTTGGAATCGCTGCTAGTAGACATGATTCATAATGTTAATTGGGAGCTTAGGAATAGCCTAAACCCCTATCCAAACTTTCTAGTGTAAGCTTTCATTCCCCTTGATTTATTTTTGCAAAATGTTTGATTATGTGAATAATTCTAGATTGAGTATTACGATGCGATATTGTGACATGAGATGTATGTGATGGCTATTCTAAATTGTGTTGTGTTGTGGGCATGATAGACATGCCAAATGGCAATGATAATGATATGCTAATAATGCAAATATGCAGCAGAAGTGAGCAAAATTTTGATAAGTACATATGTGTTGAATTGTGAAATGTGATTTTATTATGACAGGTAATATGTGAGAATACTTCTATGTGATATATGATGTACTGATTTTAATGCACACATATATGGTTGGATATATGATGGTTCAATGAGCATTATTTTTGCACTTCAAGCGCAATGAAATGTGAATTTGATAAGCATGCATTACGTACAAGTTTGTGATGTAAATTGATGAATCTGAACAGAGATTATGTGCATTAAATCAATACTTAAAATTGTGTAATTGTAGATATTTTGGCCTTGTAATCTCTTGAAACCGTTGGATATAGTTGGCATGCCATAAGATTGTGAGTACTCACCCTTATGTTTTATGATTTGGGCATTGAGGCCCTAGGACAGTTTGGAGAGATAGGGAATGGGAGCCAAGCTCCATTCACCAAGATATGTTGGTATGTTGGAGAGTGTTAGCTAAATGTTATGCTTTTGGGATATGTTCAACTCTATGAGTCACTTGGTGTGTTGGAGATCTGTGTATCCAATGTGTGGTGATAGAGCCCACATTTATGTTTCATAGCCTCAAGTGCCAAATTATCATTTAAATGTGATCTTATTTATTGTGATAATACGATGTGAGATGGATGCATAAACATGTAAATAATATCTTATATGAGTTTATTTAAGTTTCATGAAAATGTTAGTATGTTCTCATATTAAATTGCGTATGTAATTTTGGTTGGGGTTGTTTTCATTTAACTTGTAAATGCATGTAAATGTATAGGCTAGAATTGTGAGTTATTAAAGCATGTATACGTTGTTTAGTCTTGATGAATTATTGTAAAATGAACTATTTGCATATAAGTTGAGTGTAGTTGTGCGTGAGAGTATATGCTAGTTTTATCATTTCATGAAGCGTGAATATGTTATTGTGACTTGGTTGGAATATGGTTGTGAACGTCTAGTACTATGCTCTTGTTTAACCTTTGATATTGTGTATATTTTATTGTTACTTCAGCATTTACTGAGTTTGTTTAAGCTCACCCACTCTCTCAAGCCTTTGCAGATTGTTAGCGTTACAGTGTGAGTGGTGCGTGGATACCAAGGAAGTGATCCAAGTTAGGCTTTAGTTTTTGTGTAAGTGATTTGTGAGGCCTATTTTGATTAGCAAAACATTTTTGAAAAAAAATCACAAGATTGGCTTCGCCTTAAAATTGCGAAGCCAACTTGCATTTTCAAAAACATTCTCTTTGAACAGGGTCTGACTTAGCTTGCAAGACCGGTTCATACTTACGAATAGATTTTGCTTTTAGTCACAAGATTGATTCACCAGCTTGTCTCCCTGGATATAATCCAACCTAGCTCACAGCGGAGCTCACTCTTTGAAGCATATCACACTAGCTCACTTAGAGCTGCGCTCACTGAGGATCACAATTACTTAGGCTCATATGGGGAGCTTAGCTAATACATGGCTTATCACTAAGGTCATGGAGGAGCTTTGTTGATACACAGCTTGCCACTAAGCTCTTGTGGGGAGCTTCACTGATAGATAGCTTATAAAACTATTTCTTAAAAAATTCTTTACAACCATAGCTCGTGTAGGAGCTCGCACAAAGTTGTCGTTTAAAAATCATGTTTTCAAATCGTACTTGAAAACGTAGTTTCATAGCTTAAAATAGAGCTTTTTAGTAGACTTACGTTTAAACTTTTTTTGAAAACATAATTGTTAGAAAATGTATTCAATTAAATTTAAAATATAAGGAATTACCATATTCCAAATAATTCTAGACCATTTACACTTTGAAAATCATAAAACCGAACACACTCTGAAGATTACCGATCACTCGCACTTTTGAAAACTTAGTATAGAACATACTCATAACAAAACCTGATCACACTCACTTTTGAGAACATAGTATGGAACATACTCATAAAGGAACTTGATCACTTACACATTTTAAAACTTAGTATGAAACATACTCATAACGGAACCTGATTACTCAAACTTTTGAAAACTTAGTATGGAACAAACTCATAATGGAACCTGATCACTCACCAGAAAATAGAGGACTTAAACAAGTTTAGCTTTGCCCTTATCCTTGTTGGTAAACTTTTCGACTGGTTCATAACAACACACACATATTACTTAGATAGAACAAAACAAAAAAAAAATCATGCAATGCAAACCTAGACAATCACACCTAACAAGGCAGAGGCTTACCCTGATTGCTACAAACTGGACTTTAAAATATAAACATTGACAACATAATATTTAATGAAGAATTCACAAAATTAAGGGTAATATTTATAGACATAAGAGTCCTGGATATCTTTGGATACTCAGACTAATTTAGGAAAGACGTTACTTGAACATAAAGTATTCCTAGATACACTAAATTACATTTTCCTAATTTGAGTTTGACTGTATCTTTGACCGATGACCCCGTTTAGCACTTTGACTTGCGAACACAGTTCCCAACTTACCTGGAAAACCTTTTTCACCACATAGACTGATGAAATCTAGCTCACGAAAAAGATTGGCAAACCCCAGCTCACCAACATATTAGAGAACTTGCCTCACAGAGAAACTGGCAAACCCACTTACCATAACTTTTAACTTACCCTGCTACCGACAAACACCCTTATTGATATTCTTTTAGCGAACACCTGACCTGCCCTACTCTTGGAGAATACTAATTCGCATCAATCTTGGTGAACCCATAGCTCTCCTAACCATTGTCGAAACCCTATTCGCCAAAACACTGGTGAACCTTCTTTTCGCATGGTCAAAACTTCCAGGCCCATCTACGGGGTGCTACAATCTCCCTAACTTAAGACAGTTCATCCTCAAAATATTCATCTTCGAATAGTTGAGGATATTGTTTCTTCATGGCTTCTTTTATTTCCCAAGTAGCTTCGTTGGTCTTGTGGTTACGCCACAACACTTTGACTAAAGGAATCTATTTCCTTCACAAAACCTTCACCTCGCGAGCCACAATCTTTATTGGTTCCTCTTCATAAGTCTAATCATGTCACACCTCAATGTCATCTGTGGCTACAACATGAGATGGGTCAACTTGATATTTCTTCAAAATTTACACATGAAACATATTAGGAACCTTATCAAGTTTGTGAGGCAACTTAAGTCTGTAGGATACATGACCCTCTCTTTCTACAATTTCGTATGGTCTAATGAATCTTGGACCTAGCTTCCCTTTTCACCAAAACCTTAGTACTTTCTTCCATGGTGACACCTTAAGAAATATGTGCTCGCCTACTTGGTACTCGATTTCTCATCTTTTCAAACTGGCATAAGACTTTTGTCTGTCAGCAGCAGCCTTAAGTGTTTCACAAATAAATTTCACCTTGTCTCCAGTCTCGCGTGCCAATTCAGGTCCAACAACTTTCTTTTTAGCTTTTTTTTTCAACATAGAGGTGTGTGACACCTCCTTCCATATAGAGCTTCAAAGGGTGCCATTTGAAAGCTCGTTTGATAGTTGTTGTTATAGGCGAACTCTACCAAAGGCTAATAACATTCCCAGTTCACAGCGAACTCCAAAACATAGCTTCGCAACATATCTTCCAAAACTTGTATCATTCGTTCAGATTGGCCATCTATCTGAGGGTGATAAATAGTGCTAAAGCAAAGTTTTGAACCCAAAGCTCCTTGCAAACTTCTCCAAAATCTTGATGTAAACCTTGGGTCTCAATCAAATGTTATAGAAATATGCGCATCATGCAATCGCACTATCTAAACAACATAATCTCAGAGAGCCATTGCAATGAATAATCAATGCAAACAACTAAATATTCCACACACTTCAGGCGATACACAATAATCCAAAATGCATCTTTGTTGGTCATCGTCACTGGTAAACCAACCACGAAATCGATTGTAATTCTTTCCCACTTCCACTATTGGATTTTGAGTGGTTAAAAAAATCTCAATGGGAATCGATGCTTGGCTTTAACTTTCTGACAAACCAAACACCTTGCAACTTACTCAGTGATAGCTTGCTTCAAACCAGGCCACCAATAGAGCTCACAGAGATTGTAGTGCATCTTGCTACTGACTAGGTATCACAAACGAATTGTTATGAGCTTTGTTAAGAATCTTGTGTTATAACCTTTCATCCCTAAGCACACACAACCTTCCTTGAAAGCAAAGCACACCTTCTTCATTGAGTGCGAAGTCACCTCATACACTTTCTTACACTTGGCAAACCCTCTTTGCCAACTCTGCATCACAAGCTTGTTTCACCTTGATTTACTATAACAATATTTGTTTCACTTGCAATTCTACGAGCAATCCTCCACCACTGGTCATACTTAGTTGTGTGAACAAAGCTCACAACTCACTCACTGACTTTCTACTCAACGCATCTACTACAACATTTGCCTTACCATGGTGATACTCTATCACCCAGTTGTAATCTTTTAGCAGCTTGATACACTATATCTGTCATAGATTCAATTCCTTCTAGAAACTAGATACTTGAAGCATTTGTGGTCCGTATTAATGAAACACTTCTCACCATATGGATAGTGTTGCCAAATATTTAGTGTAAACACCATTGCTGCTAGCTCCAAAAATGGGTTAGGTAGTTTCACTCGTGAACCTTAATTGTTAGGAAGCATAAGCTACCACCTTCCCCACTTGTATCAGCATGCATTCAAGCCCTGTTGATAACTCTTGAAGATATTCATATTTCATGTCTTTAGACCTAGATAATTGCTTATACTTTGGTACATTTAGTGGCATTTTAGGACATTTTATTAGTATTTTTATCATTGCATTAGGAGCTTGGACTATTTTTACATGTTAGATACCTTTAATTACATGTGGAAGGCTTGTGTTTGGTGGTTTGGCAGATGCAGGATGTGGAGAAAGAAAGAAATGAGTGAAGGTTTATCAGGGCAAAAGGTTGGATAGTTTGCCACCTTATATGCCATGGCAATTTCAGGAAGATGACCGAGTCAACACTCATTACAGACCAGTTTGAACCCAACTCTACTCGTACCAAAAAAATCTATCTAAAATTGAGGAGAAGATATTGTGGGCTATTAGAGTTACCCTAGTAAGAAAAGCTTATAAAAAGCTAAAGGAGGAAACCCTAAAGGTGTGGAGATCTAGAGGAAACAATAAAGGGTAGCGGCTGAGTAGAGACAGAAAGAGGAAACCAAAGGCAGTCCCTCTTAGCCACCACAAGACACTATTCTGCTGGATTGAGGATTTACTTGGTGACAACCATCTTCCTAAGTTATTCCATTATTTTTTAATTTGTTCTCTCGTGAATTGAATTTGTCAAAACGATGTTGGGTGTTACATTGAACTAGAATTTTAATTGCCAACCCATGAGCTAAATTTCATAGGGTTGGGATTACATGATGAAAACTTTTACTTTCTTTAATGGTTGAAGCATATATTTGATTCAATCTACAATTTCATTCAATCGTTTTTATTTTTGAATTGTATGTGTACACTCTCTAAACATAGACGAGTGTCCAGTACGTCCATAAACTAGATCTAATTCTGAAAAGGTTAGATTAGTTGGACGAAAATTGAATGGTACAAGCGGGTATTCGACCGAATACTTGCACTAGACTCTAGAAAAAGAGCAACATTTGCATATAATGAAGATAAAATAGTGCAGGGTACCATGCTAAGGTCTATAGACACAGGCCAGGTAACTTGAGATCTAGCTCTCTAAGGAAGCAGGTCACTTTAGGTCCCTTCTGAGTAGTAGGTTAAGTACGATTTTGTCGAGGCATTATAGAAAGTAAGGGCAGAATCTTAGTAATCTCAACCTTCCTAATCTACATCGTAGACCTTTTATCCTTTTCCATAGTATCTTTTCCATAACATTCTTAGTTATTTTCTTATTCGCTCATAGATTATTCACATAATTATTCTCGTAATTGCCATTGCATTGTCACTCTTGCTTTGCCTTAGCATTTTCCACTATTAGTCAATATTTATTTCACACACATCCTTACTATTTTAAATTACCACAACGTACTTAACTCGATTTTTCCATAACATTAATCATAATATATTATAATAACATGACCACTCTTATACCTAATTTTGTCCCTATCAGGACAATCTCACTTATCACTTTTTTACTTGAATTGAAGTGTATACTTGCACAATTCGCATATTATTCATTGTCGAGGATCAACAATTTTGTGTAATTTGGTTCTATTATTTTACTTAATTCCACTAGTTTTATCTAACTTAGTTTAATTTAATTTCTACAGGTTTGCCACTAGTTTATGAGAAGAGGCATTCATGTTAACAAAGAGTATCCTTTTGACCTAGAGATCAAGAGAACTTTACGAAGGTGGAAAGAACTATAAAAAATGGCTAGGAATGGGAATGACCCTAGTCTCAATGATAATCTGAGTAGTCAAGATTTAATCCTCTTGTTTGTAGGGTGATACTTGGTATGAATGATAATCTGAATGGTCAGGACGCTAATCCTCATGTTCGTAGAGTGATAGATGATCTAGAAAGACCAATCCGAGAGCATATTGTGCCAATTTTGGATGATCTAAATCTAGGGATAGTCAGACCACAAATACAGGCTTAGTAGTTTGAAATGAAATCGGTAATGTTTCAAATGTTGCAAATAGTAGGACAGTTTGGTGGGTTACCCACTGAAGATCCAAGACTACATTTAAGGCTTTTTCCAGAGGTTTGTGACTTGTTTAGACAATAGGGTGTTCCTGGAGATGCTCGGCAACTTAAACTGTTTCCATATTCTTTAAGAGATCATCCGAGAGCATGGTTGAATGCTCTACCATTAGGAACAGTGACATCATGGAATGATCTTTGCCAAAGGTTTTTGCTACGGTATAATCCCCAAAATATGAATGCCAATTTTAGAAATGACATCACATCCTTTCGACAATTGGAGTATGAAACACTATATGAAGCTTGGGAACAATTTAAAGAAAATTAATTCAGAAATGTCGAATACATGGATTTCAACACTGGGCTCAGATGGAGATATTTTATAATGGGCTGAATGCACATACAAGGATGGTAGTTGATGCTTCTGCCAATGTCACCTTGTTGGATAAATCTTATAATGAAGCATATGAGATTTTGGAAAAGATTGCCAATAATGATTATCAATATATGACTACAAGAGATGGGACGGGCAAGAGAGCTGGTGGTACTATAGAGCTGGATGCAATCACTTTGTTGACAACCCAGGTATCTTCTTTGGCTAATGTGATTAAAATAATGAAAAAACCCACTATAATTCAAGAGATAAAAGTAGTCGAGTTATCGTGTGTTTATTGTGGGGAGGGTCATGTGTTCGATGAATGCCCATGAAATCTAGCATCTTTGTACTACATGGATAATTTTAACTCGAATAATAAACCCAATTCCAACACCTACAGTCCAGGGTGGAAGAAGCATCCCAACTTTAGCTGGAATAATCCAGGTGTGGGAAATTTTAACAATGTTGCAAGACAGAATGCCAACAGTGCCTTACCTAGTTATAATCATCCTTTATCGCAGTAAAATGCTCAGCAAGGTCAGGTATCAGCTGTATCCCTCCGAGCTCTTAAAAATCAAGTAGGGAAAAGAGCGAATGCTTTGAATTCAAGACCACAAGGAGCTTTGCCAAGTGATACCTAGAATTAAAGATCACAACGGAAGGAATAGTGCAAGGCCATCACTCTTAGAAGTAGAATTCAGCTTGATGACAGTGGTTAAGATGCCACAGTAGGAAATGATAACTCGAATAACGACCAGGTAATGATCCCAGAGTCATCTGAAAAACATTCTGAACCTAAAAAGAGTAAGCATCAAAATTCTGTGGTTTAATCAAATCATGTTGTCAATAAGAATGCCACGGCAAAACAATATCAGCAACCTGAAGGACGACCACCTCTAACTTTTCCTCAGTGATTTCATAATTCTAAATAGGATATTCAGTTCAAAATATTTTTGGATGTATTGAAGCAACTCCACATCAACATACCACTGGTTGAAGCTTTGGAGCAAATGCCCAATTACGTGAATTTTATGTAAGATATATTGTCAAAAAAGAACAGATGAGGAGAATTTGAGAGTGTAGCTCTCACTGAAGGGTTCACAGCAATGTTGACAAATAAATTACCTCCGAAGTTGAAGGACCCATGGAGTTTCACTATACCTTGTTTAATTGGAAATCATTATGTTTGTAAGGCGTTATGTGATTTAGGAGCGAGTATAAATCTAATGCCTATGTCTATTTTCAAGAAGCCGGGAATTTGAAAAGTAAGACCTATTACGGTTACGTTGCAACTAGCTAACCGATCCTATGCACATCTGGAAGGTAAAATTGAAGATGTGCTGGTAAGAGTAGATAAACTTATCTTTCCTAGAGATTTCCTTATTTTACAATGTGAAGCTGACCAAGATGTGCCAATTATTCTTGGAAGACCTTTTCTTGCTACTGGCAGGAGTTTAATTGATGTATAAAAAGGAGAGTTGACCATGAGGGTAAATGATCAACAGGTTACCTTAAATGTATTTAATACTATAAAATGTGTTGATTTTAATGATGAATTCCATGCCATTGGTTTGAAAGAAACAGCGTTGGAGAAGTTCACCAGATGTTGCCACATCAATTCTAACAGTGACGAAGACGCACTTGTGTAGAGTGATGCAGTAAGTTTTGAGGAATTCGGTGAATTTATGGAAGCCAAGAATATAGTGGATAGACTAGGGAATAAGTTTGAATCCTTGGATTTATCAAATTGATCCTTCAATCCTCCTAAACCTTCTATAGAGGAACTCCTACATTGGAGTTAAAACCTTTTTCGCATTTGAAGTATGCATATTTGGGAGAGAATAGTACTTTGTCGATAGTAATTTCTACGGAGCTGACACCCGAGCAAGAGGAAAAGTTGTTAGAAGTTCTTCAACAATTTAATAAGGCATTGGGATGGACCCTGGCTGATATAAAAGGAATTAGCCATGCATTCTACATGCACAAGACGTTGTTAGAGGATTTCCCCAGCAATTTCATTAAACAACAGCAAAAACTGAACCCGATCATGAAAGAAGTTGTCAATAAAGAGATTATCCATTGGCTTAATGCTGACATTATTTACCTGATTTCAAACAGCTCAAGGGTGAGTCCTGTACAATGTGTACCCAAGAAAAGAAGGTTCATAGTGGTAAGTAATGATAACAATGAGATCATACCTACTCGCACTGTCACAGGATGGAAAGTATTTATAGATTACTGCAAGCTTAGCAAGGGAACTAGGAAGGACCATTTTCTCTTACCATTCATTGATCAAATGTTGGATAGATTAGCTGGGAAAACTTTTTACTATTTTCTGGATGGCTATTCAGGATATAATCAAAATGCCACAGCCCCTAATGACAAAGAGAAGATAACTTTCACATATCCATATGATACTTTTGCGTTCAGACGGATGCCGTTCGGGTTATGTAATGCCTTGACAACTTTCCAACATTGTATGATGGTCATATTCTCTAACATGGTGGAAAACTTTCTGGAAGTCTTCATGGATGATTTTTCAGTGTTCGGGAATGATTTTAAGGATTTCTTAAAAATCTAGAGTTGGTTCTATGCCGCTGTGAAGAAACGGATCTTGTTTTAAATTTGGAAAAATTCCACTTCATGGTTCGTGAAGGAATTGTCTTGAGGCATAGGATATCACAAAGAGGAATTGAACTGGAGAGAGTAAAAATTGAAGTGATAGAAAAATTGCCACCTCCCACTAGTGTCAAGGGTATTAGAAGTTTTTTAGGTCACGTAGGTTTTTATTGAAGACTCATTAAGTATTTTTTGAGGATATCTAAAGCCTTGTGCACTTCATTGGAGCAAAATAGACCTTTCAATTTTGATGAATAGTGTTTGGAACCTTTAAAGAGTTAAAGAAAAAACTTATAGAAGCACCAATTGTAGTAACTCTGAAATGGACACTGCCTTTTGAACTCATGTGTGATGCCAATGATTATGCTGTGGGAGCCATGTTGGGGCAAAGGAAAGACAAAATAGTACGGGCAATATATTATCCTAGTAGAACTTTATCGGAAGTGCATTTTAACTACATTACCACGGAAAATGAGTTATTGGTTGTGGTGTTCGCGTTCATTAAATTTTGTTCTTATCTACTTGGTATAAAGGTCATAGTCTACACATATTGCTCTGCTATTAAGTATCTAATGAGCAAAAAAGTTGCTAAGCTGAGGTTGATTAGGTTGATACTTTTACTATAAGAGCTTGACTTGGAAATTACAGATTGAAAAGGAACTGAGAACCAAGAGGCTAATCACTTGTTGAGGTTAGAATTTGGAAGTGAAGCTGGTCATGACACATTTACTAAATAAGAATTTTTAGATGAACAACTATTAGTTTCCATGACATTACCTTGGTATGCCGATATAATGAACTATTTAGTGAGCGGTGTCTTGCCACCCAATCGCAATAGTTAAAGAATACAAAAATTTCTTCATGATACCATAGGGCACTATGCTGCTGGATTGATGATTGACTTGGAGACAACCATCTTCTTAATTTTTCTATTATTTCTTAATATGTTTTCCCATGAATTAAAAATCAAAACGATGTTGGGTGTTATTTTGAACTTGAACTTTAATTGCCAACCTATGAGCTAAATCTCATAGGGTTTGGATTACATGATGAAAACTTTTACTTTCTTTAATGGTTGAATCATATATTTGATTTAATCTACAGTTTAAATCGATGTACACCCTCATGCTTATTTAATTTTCTATAATCGATGCACACCCTCATGCTTCCATCCTTCTTCACAAATAGCACTAGCGAACCCAAACGTGATATACTTGGTCTAATGAAACCTTTTTCTAGCAGCTCTTAGAGTTGCACTTTCAGCTCCTTGGGTGTCGTGCAATATAGTGTAATAGATACTAGAGAACTACCAGGGTACAACTCAACGTAGAACTCCACCTCGCAGTTTGCACATAGTCCAGGTAGCTTGTCAAGGAATACATCTTGGAAATCTTTAATAGTTCGCAATTGGTAAACTCCTGTCGCCATATCCTTCAAACCCATCATGAATGCGTGATAGGTTTTGCAGCCATTACCCAACATTTTCTCTACTTTCAATGTTGAGACTATATTTGTCATTGCTTGAATTTGCTCTCCCTCTACCACCACTTCTCTTCCTGTACTACTTTGTAGAGTGACTTCCTTAAGCTCGAAATCAATTTTGGCTTTATGCTCAGTCAGTTAGTCCATTCCCAAAATCACGTCAAACCCATAGAATGTTAGCTTCAGTAAGTTAACAGGGAAGGCTTGACATTGTACCACTAGTGGATATCAACTGTACACTCTATTGACTAACATATTATCCCCAAAAGGACTTGTGACAATTACACCCTTTTTATGGTTTCTACTGCTATTTCCAACTCACTAGCTAATTAACTCAAGACATATGAGTGTGTTGAACTAGATTCAATTAAAGAAAATAATGGAATAGTGCACAGAGTAAAGGTACCTGTGATGACATCAGTGGCACCTTGCTTATGTGGCTCCTTCATAGCGTACACACGTGCGAGGCTTCCTAACTCTTTTTCTTGAGTTGCAACAGTATGGGCCAGAGTTCGCTACCCAACTAGCCTTGTCTCGCCACCTCTAACTCATCCTCAACCACAAGCACTAGCTCGCACTTGAGTAAAGGTCGCAGCTTGAGTTCACGAACCTTCCTGTCGTTTTGGACAATCTCTAATAAAATGATCCTTTGAAGCACACTTGAAACACCCTCTAGTCTTCTTGCAACACTCACCAAGATGGTTCCTTTCGTAGAGCTCACACTATATCCAATTCACGGACTCATGTGAATCCTCTTTCTTATCTTGGGTGTCTTTTTTTCTGACGCAAATGATCTACCTTGGAAGCTTACTTGACATTCTTTCCAAGGTTTCATGAGTCACAGTCCCTCTTGGACACTCGTCCAAATACTTGCTTTTCAGTTCGCAGAGTTTTAATGTCTTTAATGGCTTTGGCTTTTTTCCACCATCTTATTGAAGTTCATACTATCCTGAGTCGCTAGATAAGGTTGATTATCACGATGCAATCCAAATCGAAACCATTGAAAACAATTCTCCTCTTGCAAAACCATCTCTTCAACATATTGGCTCAGTCGCACAAACTCAGCCTCATACTCACCTACTGTCAGTTCACCTTGCTTTAGGTTGATAAACTCTCACTTCCAAGCCTCCATATATTGCTCACCTATAAACTTCTTTTTGAAATTTATTAGGAAGAACTCCCATGTCTATATGTTCGTAGTCGTTCCACGCTTTACAGTATTCCACCAGCAATGTGCTTTACCTGTGAGCAATGACACATCACACCCTAACTTCTTTGAATCAAAACAGGCCTTTTGCTCAAGGATTTTCTCAACAACCTCAAGCCAGTACACAACCTTAGTAGGATCAGCTCCACATTCCTTACCACAAAGAGTTTGCAGACACTCCAATGGTAAACCATGGTTAGCAGGTGCAACATTGGATCTAATAGCTCACTGAAAAGCCCCAATCATAGTCTGAACTAGAGGCTCCATGCTTTCTTCCAAAATACTTGCCTTGTTGGTTCGCTCTTGCGTAGCAAAAATCTGGTCACTTTCTGTGGGGTTAGCAGCTTCATTCACGCATCTCGTATTCATTCTACAAGGAGGCATTCTTTTATTTTATATCGTACACAAGATACCAACTTGAGTAAGACATTAAACACATAACTGGGTACCCAAACTACCAAACTCACTTGCGAACATAGTTTGCACAAAACAAGCTTCCACTTGTGAACACATTTCATACAGAACAGGCTTTCACTTGCAAACACAGTTTGCACTTTTGTACAAATTTTTACGGGAACATTTTTCGCAGGGATCATAACTTACTTACATAGTTAGCAAATAACAGAGGGATGATTCAAGCTACAGAAGATATAGTTGAACTAAAGGCGATATTTATTCCCATTCCTACCCCAGCAAACAATCATACAACCATCTATTCTGAGCACTTCAAATCTTTACACTAACAAGCTTACCCTTTTCAACTCTTGCGAGCCTACCCTGCTAAATCTGACGAGCACACTTCGCCATTTTCTGGTGAACTTACCTAGATTACCCTTGCTATCGCAAGCTCAACCTAGCTAGCTTTGATACCAACAAATGTATCATCCCAAACCCACCTAGAAGTTTTGACCCATATTTTGCAAGTTACATTAGCCACTAAAGTGACTCACCATTAACTCCCAACCTAACCTCCAACACACCACTTAATTCTTAGCAAAAGATGGGCTAACTCAAAACACTGCAAAAAAAAAGAGAGTAAGCAAACATGTAAGCTACACAAACCACATAAATAGGTTCGCATGCCTCATAACAATATATTTAAGAGTTCGCTACACAACTTAGACTTTCGTCAAATGTTATCATAGTTTGCATAACAGAAAACGTATGAGTTCGCAACCTAGTTTAACACAGAGTCTCACATATAGAAAAGAGTTCTCATGAAAACACATAGCATAAGGGTTCGCATAACTCCTAAGGTATGAGCTTTGCACACAACCAAGGTTCGCATAAATATCATGCTTTTATAATTAAACAAACTTCATAGTTAAAAGGATCAAGCATGCAAGGCTATTAAACTTTAGTAGGGTTCACGCAAATACATGAATTCACACATTTATGGCTTTGCATGCATACATATAAAGGTTAACATATTTTAATAGTTGTTCGCAAGTATTAAAACTAACACTACAAGGGTATGTATGTAATTAAGGGCCGTAATACTTAGATGGGTTTCGCGTACATCTATAGGTTCACTAAGTTAGGGGCACGCATTTAAATATTGCAATTATAAAAGGGTTTCGCAAGTAATTGTGGCACGCAACATACAATGTTCGCAGACACTTAAGCATAAATATGTATCGCATAAAAATAAAGCATAACACTTTCATGCATGGATAGCATCAATTTTATTCATGAAATAATTAGTGACCTTAAGATAAGGTTCACAATGAAACAAACTAGAAATCTAACAGAATAAAATATCCAATCCTGAATTGACAATGTTAGAATCATGAAATCATAAATAAATAAAAACCCATAACAATTTTACCATCGCCTTTAACCCAGGTTCACCAATATCTATTCAGGAACGTCCTTGCCCAATCATCAACCTCACCTGCGCTATCAGCGACCTACTTACCTGAGAGGAAAACTTAGTGAATAATCAGAAACTAAAGAATATGTCTTCAAACAAGTATTTGAGAAAAATGGAAAACTTTATTTTGAAAATATTTGTATGTTGGGTTCGTGGGTGAGGTTGTGAGACCCAATTTACACATATATCAAAAAACAAAATTTTGGAAACATACTTTGCAGGGCTCGCCTTAAAATTGCGAGGCCTATTTTGATTAGCAAAAAATTTAACAAAAAAAATCTTTAGTTTGGCTTCACCTTAAAATTGTGAAGCTAGCTTGCATTTTTCAAAAATATTTTCTTTGGATGGGGTCTGACTTAGCTCGCAAGACAGGTTTATACTGATGAACAAATTCTGCCTTTAGTCGCAAGATTGATTTGTCAGCTTGTCTCTGTGGATATAATCCAAACTTGCTCGCAGTGGAGCTCGCTATTTGAAATATATTATACTAGCTGACTTAGAGTTGCACTCACTGAGGAGCACGATTGCTTAAGCTCGTATGGGGAGCTTTGCTGATACACAGCTTATCACTAAGCTCTCGTGGGGAGCTTCACTGATAAATACCTTATAAAATGATTTCTTAAAACATTCTTTACAACCTTAGCTCATATAGGAGCTCGCAAAAAGCTGTGCCTTAAAAAATCATGTTTTCAAATCGTACTTAAAAACATAGTTTCTTAGCTTAAAACAAAGCTTTTCAGTAAAATCACCTTGAAACTTGTTTCAAAACCATAATTCTTAGAAAATGTATTCAATTAAACTAAAAATCTAAATAATTACCATATTCCAAATAATTTTAGATCACTCACACACTGAAAATCATAAAATCGAATATACTCTGACGATTGTGGAACATACTCATAACGAAACCTGATCACTCATACTATTGAAAATTGTATGGAACATACTCATAATGGAACGTAATCACTAACACATTTGAAAACTTAGTATGGAATATAATCATAACAAAACCTGATCACTCACACATTTGAAAACTTAGTATGGAACATAATCATAATGGAACCTAATCACTCACACTTTTCAAAACTTAGTATGAAACATACTCATAACAGAACTTGATCACTCACACATTTCAAAACTTAGTAAGGAATATACTCATAACAGAACCTGATCGCTCGCTAGAAAATAGAGTTCTTCAAAAAGATTAGCTTTTCCCTTCCTTGTTCCTAGATGATCTACTTTGCTGTAGCAAATTAAACTAGTTTTCACACTTTAAGAGCTTCAATATAAGCACTTTGGTTACGTTTTAGTTAAGTTTTTGTAATTTTATTTACATTTAATAAAATGTGTATTTAGAGTCTTTTATTGACCTTATGGGCCGAATGAGGCCTAAGGGTGAGCTAATATACTTTGTGAGCATGCAGGGGACCATTAGAAAGTGTGCTAACTCAACACTGGTAACCGTGTTGCAACATGGAGAGCTGGATGTCGCAACATAAGGAGTAGGATAAAAGAATTTCAATATTGCCTTTGGTGTCGCAACATAGCCTGAGGATATTGCGACACACCCTTAAAGATGCCCTGAAGATGAAGCATACTACCCTCAATGTCGCAACACAGAACCTGTGTAAACTTGAAAATATATATAGGGTTTTTTTATATATTTTTACCACCTTTTTACTTAATAAATATGTTAATCTTAAGTAATTGTTATTAAAAAAGTGAATTTTACTTAAATAGTAATATTGGGCATGAAATTATAAAGTATGTGAAATTTTGCTTAATTACATGGTTTTTATACATATTTTATATTATTTCATGTTAATTTATTAATATGTGATTTTTCACTATGCAGGAGGACCATTATGTGGTTAATGTGAATGAAACATGGACATGCACAAATTAATTCATGTAGACAGTAGGACCATGCAATTTGGGTCATGAGGTTGATAATTTGACCCAGTAAAAGAGGTGCTAAAAGATGGACATGTTTGCTACATTATTGGACTGAGAAGTCGCCCAACAAGGGGGACCTAAAACCCAGTTTCGGCACAGTAGATGGTAGCCCAAAAGCAAGCTTTGGGGTATTGAATTGAAGGTCCTTATAGTTGGAAAATAATTAAAGTCAGCCCAACTACTTTGCTATTGAAATCGTCCACCCTATAGCTATTAGTAGCCTTGGTTTGAATTCAAAATAGAAGCCTTAGTCATCCCCTTCTCCTTGAAATATGGTCGGCCATGTTTAGTAGAAAAACAAGGAATTCAAATGCTATTTTTAGCTAACTCTACCCCTTACCTTCACCTATAATTACCATGCACCTATTACTTCTCAAACCATCCCTCACTCGTAACACATCCCTTATAACTCATTTCTCTTCTCTCATTCGCATTTTTTCTACATTCCATTTCCCTTTTGACATCAACAATGATATTTTAAATCCTATTTGATAGGATGATCATGTTAATTCAATAATATTTATTTTATTCATGTTTAACATGTTTAGGACTCAATCAATCATGTTTTCAATTAATATCATGATGCATTTCATTCATACATGATTGGGTGCAGTCAAATTAGCTGAGCGATCCAAACCAGACGACGGCTAGTAGACACATAATTGAAAAGTGCAATGCTCAACTTAAATCCTTAAACCTGACTAAGTTGAGGTTTGTAATATCTTTAGTTAGCTCTATTATCTTGCATGCTTTTTAGGTTTCTGTAATTAAACTTTTGCAAACGTAAATGTCCCTGTGACCTTACATAAACGCTAAGAAACCTTTAGTTAATATGATAAATAAAATGCGTATTTAGCTAAGTAAAAGATTTTGAAAGGACTTAATTTGGTTTCCAAACTCATTGAAAGATCAAGTTGTCGTGGAAGTATTTTTGAACATTGTTAAGCATGATAAAGTAAATCGAATTGATTAATATAATTATCTTAGCCCATTTAATGTTGCTTGTTTTTTTTTTTTTGCTAAAGCCATTCATTTATACATTTAGGTAAATTGCATAGGGATCAATCTTTGCATCTAATTAATTTTACTTACTTTAATCATCCCCATCAAAATTATTGAGTTTTTACATCAAATTGTTAATTATAATATTGCAATTAATCAGCTAAGCTTATACAGTCCCTATGGAGATGATAACTAATTTTACTTATTACTTGAATAACTGTGTACACTTGCACAAATCTCGTTACAACCTGGTGTATCACGATTTCACCTCTGTACGGGAAATAATTACAAGAAATGGGTGTTTTTGTCCACACAATCAAACATTAAGCATAAGGGCGAAAGTTGACCTAGGGTTAAGGACAACAACTACTCTAAAGTCTATAAATAGGTTCAATTAACACATGTTATGGATAGCTTTCATATTGTATAATTTTCTTCTTAGATTTAGTCTTTAGTCTTTTTCTTTTCTTAGGCTTTAGGTTTATTTCAATCTTTGTTATTTCCTTCTGTGGAAGAAATCAGATTTGTGTGTGTGATCAAACTCTATGAGGATTCTACATTACGGTCAATACAAATCAGGCTTCTTCTAAACTTTTTACTCTTGAATTATTTTTCATGTCTACTCTTTCTATCAAGTTCATATTGTTTATGAGATAAATGAGGAACTAATCCTCCTATGGGGTATTAGTGAGTCCTGTGGAGGATTAGCGAGTGGAAGCATGATTAACGAATTGTTTTATAGTGTTCTCTTAGCAGATTAGCTGTTCAGAAAAAGAAGAACTTAAACTCTAGGCCTGACAACCCTAGAAGTCATTCAGTTAGGAATTAACCCAAAATTGGTATGGCTTATCTGTGAACACCTTAACCCTGAACCAATCTACACTGTGAGGTCGAGAGATAAATAGTTCTTGTCAACTCATTATTCTATTGGAAGATACGGAGATCTGGCTGGGATATCGACTAGTTGATTGAGCAAGAAAACCTGAAGTGACAATTGATTATGATTATCAAAGCAAGCTAATCATCATGCTCAGATTTGATAAATTTTAGCATTTCATTTCTGAATATTTATTTATTTTATTTTATTTTATTTTTTATTAGTAAGAATCTGAAAAAAAATTATTTTTTTATCATGATATAATTCAATCAAAGTACTAATTAGATATATTTATGCTTAGGTTAGAATTAATTTAGTGCTCGCCTCCCTTGGGTACGATTCTTGGAGTACTTATTCACTCCATTGTAACAATATTATAACCTATCCCGGGTACTTGCGAATAAGGCTTTTTCATATATATTTTGTGCAAAGTTTTTACTCTGGATGTTGGTACATCCAGAGGCAGTCAAGTTTTAGGCGTCGTTGTTAGGGAGGCAACGTCACTAATTTAATTTAGTTTGTGCATTCTAATAGAATAATTATGAAATATCTGGATTATAGGTACGATAGTTAGTTTATTTTTAGTCATTTTTTTAATATTACTATTCAAGAAATCTCAGTACATCCCTCTACAAAGAAAACTACCGCAGATACTATCGCTATTAGGATTAACAAGCACCATGGACAACTTTGATTATATATGGTCAGATGATGAAATAGATTCTGACGATGAAATTTATGAAGAAGGAGTCAATAAAGAGTGGGAGATTTAGGAGAATCAGAGATTATTAATGTTGTAACTGAGTCAAATTCAATGTGACATTCCAACCGACTTGCACGACGATGACCTAAGCATCAACATAAATCTGATTGGTCATCAGTATGAGCAAAACATAAGTCCGGACAAAGAAGAAAAGTCAACTGCAAAGATCTATGATGAGAGGGAAACTTTGAATAACCTAATATTTCTAAGTCTTAAGGAGAATCAAGGCAGGTTAGGAGGAAAAATACCATGAAAAGTTACTCAGGAAGAAATAGAGCTAGTTGAAGAGATAGAAACTGAAAACATGAATCCATCAGGAGTTGAGTGCACCCTTATAACAACATCAGGTTTCTTGAATGGGGAGCAATGAACAAGATCAAAGCGCAATAGAGGGAATCAGTGTTATGGTCCAATCCCAGTCATTGGAAGCAATGACACTACCTTTCAACCCAAAAAAGGAATGCTTGGAGTAGCAAAAACTGATGGGAGAGAGCAATGACAACATGCAACACTTGAGGATATATTTAACCCAAGCATATTTAACAAAATATTAATCCTCAACCAGGCACCTTAAAAGTTTGATAATGCAGATGTCTTCTGGATACAGATGAAAGTAGGGAAAGTGTAAATTGACAAAAGTTATAATTATCAAGTTCACGCGGTACCACCAGTAAATGTGGAACTAAGGTTCAAAGAGATACAAAGCACTCGTTTCCTACAAGAAACACCCAATAAAATTATGATACGATACGAAAAAAATTCTGAAGACATTTGGAATCAACCACAGCGTCAGACGGTATGTAATGATTTTGTTAACAGAATAGTTGAGGTAAACTGTAACAACCCCAACCTGTATTCGTCGCTGAATTAGGGTTACGAAACATTACCATACAAATGGAACATTAAAACATACATTTCATACATCAGTAAAAACATATTAAAATACATTCCTTCTCATACATATCATCCCTTAATCGCACTAGAAATACATTAGAAACAATTTGGAACCAAATTGGCAACATTTGGAAAGTTCAAGAAAAAGTTAGAAAAATTTGATTGCACGGGTCACATGGTCATGTGCCTCACACGGCTGAGACACACGCCTGTGTCTCAGGCTGTATAACAATCGAAATAGGGACAGACGGCCGTGTCCTAGCCCGTGTCCTTACCCGTGTAACTCTCAAAATAGCCCCACACGCCCGTGTTCTAGGTCGTGTAAATGCCTAAATTACATGCAGTAGAGCCTACAGGGGACACACAATCGTGTCGCCAGGCCGTGTGTCACACACAGTTGAGTGACACGCCTGTGTCTCAGGCCGTGTGGATACGAATTTGCCCAAAAACAAGCCATGTCCATCCTACACTTGCATTTTGTGCACATAATGAAGACATAAAATTCTTACCAAAACATGCATATACTGACGAATTCAATAGCCTTAAATCAATCAACCAATATGCCATTTCAAGGACCTCACAAGCAATCCTCAAAACTTACCTCCATATGCATATTTGTTCACTTTTCCATCATCAAACTCAATTCAACTTTTAACAAATCAGTCACAAATATGACCATAAACACTTCATCAGAAACATACCATTTGAGCCATACCATTCATGCATCACAAGTACCTAAGATGACATAATTTGGCAAACATCAAAAGGTTCCAAATCCAAAAAACTTGTACATGCCAAAATCCTCATCTAACATTTAACTAAATGCTAATACAAGTCCACCTATACATGCCATTATAACCTTGGCCAAAACATCAAAAACTACTGATATTTATGCTGGATAGTGTGATAGATCTTCGACGAGCTTCCAAACCGATCGAGCTTCCGATTATCTATAAAACATAGGAAAGAAAACTACATAAACACATAATGCTTAGTAAGTGCATAAAAAGTGAAGCATAACTGACCACTTCATCTAAATAATATAATGTATCGGCATAATGTAATTCAACCACAACCTTGGTACAAGCCTAAGCACCATCACAACCACATGTTAGTGCATTCATATGTAATTCACTTGAATTAAACATATGATGATTCATTTCCATATGGACATATATCATTCAACCTTTCCATGAACATAAGCATATTACCATATGGAAACTTACATTTTCAATCCTTTTCATTGCCCGTTGAACCATCTAGAATACCATCAAATACTCAAGAAAGCTCACACAAAGTTTGCTTAAACATATAACCATATCCTTTTCTTTACATCATTGCTCACACGAGCTGTGGGTCAGAATGTAAGCTACATGATGCTACTCACACAAGCTGTGGAGTATTCGCAACAAATGCAAGACCTCAACTATCGGTAGGACATTCAAGACCAGCACCCGAAACATGAAATCCCTAATGACATGTCATTTTTTTCCTACGAATTCCTAGGGTCAACCGGGACTCACTAACTGTCACAGCATGATTTTTGATATACATTGATCAATAGCATTTTAATTACATATTAACATATAATTAAGCAACATAAACATAGTAATTCACACATACAAACTTACCTCAACGACTAAAGCGTAAAAACGAGATCGACTAATCCAAGGCTTTAGCTTTTACCCGATCTAGATCTGTACGTGGTCTATCTTGATCTAAATAGAAAAATTAATTCATTTAAAATCTCTAGCATTCAATTTAGACCACATTTCATATTTTTGCAAAATTACAATTTTTCCCTAATATTTGAACTTTTCACAATTTGGTCCTTAAGCTCATAAATTGAAATTTAAATATTTTCATCCTCTTATCATGTTGGCCGAATTCTCTAGGGACCTAAATCAATCCATACAAACCATCACTTCACAACTTTACCATGAAATTTTATCATTTTTACAAATAAGTCCCTAAACACAATTTTCATCAAAATTCACTTTACAAGAATTGTTTATTTATCAACAAGGACTCATAATCTATCATTAAATATCAAGAATCATGCAAGAACATTCATGAAAAAACCCTAAATTTTTAAATTTTTTGGAAATTTATCCCCAGGCTAGCTAGGTTAAGCTACAACAACTTCAAAAATATAGAAATCATTAAAAACGGAGTTGAAATTCATACCATGCAAGCCAAAGAACTCAACCAAACATTTAAACCTCTTCAATGGGTTTTTTTATCCATATTTTTTGTGGATAGATGAAATAAAGAAGATGATAAAATTGTTTACTTTATTTTAGTTTCTTTAATTTATTTAATTTCTATATTATCCTTTATAATTAACTAAATAAAACACCAATATCATGCCCATCTTTGTCCACTAGTATTGTGAATGGTCTAATTACCATCTAAGTCCTCTCTCTTTAAAGTTTCATAGCGTTTTGACCCTTTTTACTAATAGAACTCCACTTTTGCACCTTTTACGATTTAGTCCTTTTTGCTTAATTAAGCATGCAAACATCAAAATTTCTTAACAAAATTTTAATACGACATTAATAACACCCCATAGACATTAAAATAATAATAATATAATAATTTACTCTTTAGATTTGTCGTCCCGAAAACACTGTTCCAATTTCACAAAAAATGGGCTGCTACATAAACTCAAAAAAACTCTTCTCACTAAATGAGTCTTTTAAAAATATTTTTCGAATTAAGCATGAAAAATATTTCCAATATTAACTAGGGCGAAAAAAATGTCTAAGATTTTTAAACTGTTGTTTAATCTTAAAAGTAGCTAACTGCTACGACTTGCAAAAAGAACTTTCAATGGTCAGTGCAGGACGGAATTGTAAATTCAATAAGTGAAATTAACGCAGAAGAGTAGAATGGCATGAAAAATGTTGGACTAATAGCAATAGAAACAAAACACAAGAGGCATCTAGGTGCACATTGACCAGGCTGATGGATGAATCCGGCAGAAAAACCTAAGACACTAACTTGTATCAAATTTGTGTTTTATAAGAACCTAAGACACATTAAATAGTGGGAGTTTGGGGTGAAAATAGAGTCAGTGTCACAACACAATACTTCTATGTCACGACACCGAGTCCAAAATTAGAAGTTTGAAAAACCCACTCGAAGTCGCGACAAAAACACTCTTGTGTCGCAACATAAAAGATAGTAGACCCAGAATTCCAAAACTTTAGAGTGTGTCGCGACATCAAACCCCAATGTCACGACTACAACAAACTACCAGTGATGTCACGACATGAAACCCCTATGTCTCGACATCACTACAATTTTTGGTAGGGTTGCCCCGACCCGATTGCGCAACCCGACGAATTAAACTCTATTTTACCATACTTTTAACCTCTAAAACCCTTATTTTAAAACCTAGTAACACCTTACCTTCACACTATAAACCTTCTTAAACTTCTAAAGCTCAGAAAATTCCTTCAAATCCCAAAACCCCCTTTCATCAAAACTCTAAATCCCAAAACCTCCATTGATAATTATCAAGCTTTATTTGAATGGAAAATCATCAATCATCTAATAAGAAACAGGGGATTGTAAGGAAGTTAAAGTAAGTGTTTTATTAGATGTTTTACTATGTTTTACTATTTTATCAATTATTATTCATTTTTATTTGAGTATTTTCAGTATTAGAAAATGTTTCCTAAAAAGAGTAAGAAATCTAAGGTCCAAGAAACTTCGGTGCTTTCAGACCCTGAAAAATTCCAAAACCTAGATGCTGAGAAATATTTTCTCGAATTACAGGGATGACTGATTATACAAGAGCTGGGGTTCAAAACCTCAATGGTTTTCTGCAAAGAAATTTGGACATTAGTCAGGTATCATCAATTGGAGCGATTCTGTATCACTCCCAAAGAAATTACAGTTATACCAGTAGTGCAAAAACTTTACACCTCTTTTAAAGATCAAGAAACAATAAAGAAAAGACAAGGTGAAAGTTGGGACACTGTAACGTTAAGGGGAGAAGAAGTACCGCTTACCCCTACTATGGAAAAGACTTCCTTGATAGCACTGATCTACCTTCCCTAGATATATATAGAAGATGTTTTTAAGTATTTAACTCAGGGTGGAGGTAGAAGGAATTATAGGTCGGATGCTACCTTACCAACTAATTTCAATATAATGTTTTTGGTAGCAAAAATGTGGACGCAATTCATAGGCACTAGAATTACGCCCGTATTGAATGTTTCTAACATTAATACTTTTCTACATATTCTTTTCTATGGTATTTGTAGCGTAAGAAAATCTGTGTGGGCAAGTGGATTTATCGTGAGATGAAGCATCGCGTGAATAGCCAAAAAGTCGGGCTTTTCTTTCCTTACCTCATGCCGGCACTATGTCGAAAAGCAAAAGTTCCAATAGGAGAAAATGAGCAGTTCATGAAGCCAACAAAGAGCATAATTTGAGATTCACTATATAAGCAATATGTTAAGCTTCAGAGGAAGCAGATTATTGATTGGAACCAGAGGAGGAAAGAAAAGACAGATGTTTTGGTGCCACTCAAGTGAAAAGAGCAATTGAAAACTCGAAAGGGGGTAAGTGGGAGCACCAAAGAAAAACTCGAAACGGGCTCGGTACTTTAAGAATTTTCGCAAATGAATGAATTAAGAGCACCAAATTATCCACTGGACATGTTCGGTCAAACACAACCCTATCATGGAGCTAAAGAGGCGGAGGTGCCCTCAGAGGACGAGGATGAGATGGAAGAACAGGATGTCCAAAAGAGTGTGGATGGGTATGAAGCAACATTTAAGCCTCAATACTCAAGACCAAAAGGGCCTATCGTTTGAAGCCCAACCCGACATAAAACTTTGACGGATGGGACTTCCTGTCATGAATATGGCTCGAGAAAAAGGAAAATCACCAATTGAGAGGGGGCATTTGCCTCGTTTTGATGATTCATATTAAAATTGAACTTTTTATTTTGGTATTGTAGTAATTTTTGGATGATTTTTAAATTTTAAATTATTAGGGGTAGGTGTGTAATAGTAAATTATTAGTTGTTTTGTGTTTTGTTTAAATTTTCTATTTAGGAACCCCATATAGAAGAGGCACAATGATTTTTAGTTTTCAACAATCAAAGGAGGAGGCACCCACCAATAGCCTACGAAACTATCATGATCAATCGGGTAACTTCTTTCCTTATATTTACATGGGCTACACATTAGGGACAATGTGTTATCTAAACTATGGGAGGTAACATAGAAATTTAAATTTAAATTGTTTTTTTCTTTATCTGGTCAAATTTGTGTTTGAGCTTGTAGAAATACAAGTGATTCGTTAGAAGGATGTACATAAGTTGTTTGTATTTATGGTAATTTTGGCATGATGATAGGTGATTTTACATTTTTTATGATTAAACTATTAAGTTTTATATATTACATTGTAAGTAGGCATTAAGCAACTGAATGCACCAAATGATATAGAGAATAAAAGGAGCCGAGCATGCTAGTATAAATGAAAAATTTTTGAGTTTGTGATTGTTTGGTTGACTAAATTTGTGAATATTGAGATACTTAGGGATGACCAAAGGCATTGTTTGGTATGTACCCAGAGCCAAAAAGCTAACCCTATTTATTCATCCTTAGTACAAATTTTGAGCCAGAAAAAACTTATTGATGAACTTGTATACAAAACCCGAGCTAAAAATGATAATTTGTACTTACCCTTTTCTTTGGTCCTAAACTGCATGATTATATACATCTAGCCATAGATATTTAAATAGATATATTATGATGGTTTTGTAAAAATAGAGTGATAGGAAAGATCAGTGTAGTATAGTGATTACAAGTTAGCTTAAAAGCACAAAATGAAAAATGTTAAAAGGAAATTAAACGAATAGAAAAAGCATGTGAAAAATAAAACTATTTGTGAATGAGGTACTATGAAAAGAAGAAAGAAAAGTCAAAAAAATAGAAAAACTCGTTCATTAAGTGCACAAAAACTCGTGAGCTAGTTGTAACTACTATATGATGCTGAGATTTCCTATAAAGAGAAATAACGAAGGTGAGAGAATGAGAAATAAGGCGGTGAGCGGGAAAGGATCACTAAAGGGGAGAATAGGGGACAATATGATGTGCCAACCTATTTTCATGCTTGAAAGTATTTGATGTTTGCTATTCTTGAATTCCATACCTATCCAAAGCCTCAAAACGTTACAAGCCAAAAAGTCCTATGTAATCTATGTAGACTTATTCAGAATCTGACATTATACTGCATAAGTGCATTTACGACTGTTTGTATTATGCTAGGATAATCAAATTACTTGTACAATTTGTTGATGGATTCCTACATTTGTGGCTCTTAATACTTGTATGCTTTTTTTATATGAAATGTGTTTAATATCAAAAGTTGTAAGTCACTTATCTATCATGCCGAGATTATGTGTAAATATGAAATGCTTATTCATGTGCCCCAAAACCAACATTTGTACCATAGCAGCTCAAGGTTCGTCTTTTCATTTCTATTTTTGTTTGCTTTTCTTGAAAACAAGCAATGACTTAAGTTTGAGGGAGTTTGATATGTCATAATTCGGTGTAGCAAATTAAACTAGTTTTCGTACTTTAAGACCTTGAATACAAGAACTTTGGTTAAGTTTTACTTAAGTTTCGTAATTTTATTTACTTTCAATAAAATGTGTATTTTAATTCTTTTATTGACCTTAGGGTCCAAATGAGGTCTAAGGGTGAGCTAATATACTTTGTGAGTGTGTAAGACACCATTAGAAGGTGTGCTAACTCGATACTAGTCACTGTGTTGCAACACGGACAGCTGGATGTCACAACATAGAGAGTAGGAGAGAAGAATTTCAAAACTGCCTTCGGTGTCATGACACAGCATGAGGATGTCGCGAAAAACCCCTGAAGACACCTTGGAGATGAAACATATTGCCCTGGATGTCTCGACATAGGACCTGGTGTGTCATGACATCACCACTATATGGGAAATTATTATGAGCAAGGGGCATTTTGTTCTGCACAATCAAACATTAAGCACTAGGATATCAGTGTACCTAGGGTTAAGGATGATGACCACTATAAAGTCTATAAATAGGCTCAATTAACACATGTTATGGAAAACTTCCATATTGTATAATTTTCTTCTTAGATTTAGTCTTTAGTCTTTTTCTCTTATTATGCTTTACATTTATTTCAATCTTTGTTATTTGCTTATGTGGAAGTAATCAGATTTCTGCATTTGATCAAACTCTTTGAGGATTTTGCATTACATATAATACAAATTAGGCTTCTTCTAAACTTTATACTCTTGAATTATTATTCATGTATACTTTATCTATCAAGTTAATATTGTTTATGAGATTCATGAGGAACTAATCCTCTTGTGGGAGATTAGCGAGTGGAGGCATGATTAATTAACTATTTTGTAAGGTTCTCTTAGCAGATCAAAATTTTAGGAAAGCAAGACCTTAAACCCTAGGCCTGACAACCCTAAGAAGTCATTAAGATGGGAATTAACCCAAATTTTGTATGTCCTATCTGTGAACACCTTAACCCTAAATTGGTCTGGACTGTGAGGTTGAGAGGTAAGTAGTTATTATCGAGTCATTATTCAAGTGGAAGATCAGAAGATGCTGCTGGGATATTGACTAGTTAATTGAATAAAAAACCCGAAGCGATAGTTGATTATGATTACCAAAGCAAGCTAATCGCCTATGATCGGATTTGATAAATTTTACAATTTCATTTCTCAATATTTTTTTATTTCTTTTCTTTTTATTTTTGTTATTAGTAAGAATCCTAAAAACGTTTCTTTTTTTATCGTAATATGCAGTCAAAGTACAAATTAGATCTATTTATGCTTAGATTAGAATAAATTTAGTGCTCGCCTCCTTTGGGTACGATCCTCGGTGTACTCATTCACTCCATTACAACTATATTACAACCTGACTCGTATACTTGCAGATATCGCTTTTTCATATATATTTTGCAGAGTTTTTACTCTGGATGTTGGTACATTCAGAGGCAATTAGTAGATGTTTCGACTGGTTTGCAACAACACGCACGTATTACTTAGACAAAACAAAACATATAAAATTCATGCAATGGGAACCTGGACAATCACACTTACCACACAGAGGCCTACCGTGATTGCTACGAACAAAACTTGAGAATAGAGAATTTGATGGTAGAATATTCTGTAACACCCCTTACCCGAGAGCATTGCCGGAGTTGAGCATGGGGTGTTACTTGACTTAACTTATTATTTCGGGGCATAAAAATTTTCTTTTGAAATTTATTTCACTGTGCACCATAATGTTGTGCGCCTGCGCAATAGTCACTAATTTAACTATAACTCGAGTTACAAAACTCAAAATTTAGATTTGTAAATTTTCCCTAAAACTAGACTCATATATTATCTTACCATAAAATTTTTAGAATTTTTGGTTTACCCAATTAGTACAGTTTATTCATTAAATTCTCCCCTATTTCACTGCCTGATGGTTCTGACCTTTATTCACTAAAAATCAATTTTCTCATCGTATGATTTTCATATGGTGTTATCACTTGTTTCTACAGAAAATAGACTCACTAAAGAATCTAGAAACATAAATTATAACTCATAATTATTTTTTACAATTTTTAATGATTTTCTAAAATTAGAAAAGGGGACTCCAAAAACCATTCTGTCCCTGTCTAACCAAAATTCTAATATCTCAGGATATAAAATTCCTTTACCCACCGTTATTTTTCTATGAAAATAGACCCGATAAACTTTAATTCTATATATCATTCACTCTCTAATTCATTTTATACTATCCTTGGTGATTTTTCAAAGTCACATCACTGCTGCTATTCCAAAACTGTTTTATGGCAATTTTTTTACTCTTTCATAATTTCTAGGTATAAACTATCACCTTAACATTCATAATACCAAACATATCCTTACTTAGCCATTTTAATAGCTAAAAATTATCACATATTTACACATCATCATTTAGCAATATCATAAGGACATACATTCAAAATGACTAAGCCCCTATACATGCCATAGCTCGAACATTGATCATCATAAAATACTGAGTTGTTTTTGTTGATAGTGTGAGCGCTCTCCGACGTCTTTAAGATCCCCGAATTAGCTTTGCAATACTATAAAAGAAGGAAAATAAAAGAAGTAAGCATAAAGCTTAGTAAGTTTACCTGCAACTAAATAACAACATTTAACAAAAATAAACATACTCAAGTGTCATGATCTCTAATTTCTTCTTTACTTAATCTCTTACTTGTTTACTTAGATAACTCATGATTACAATTTACTCTTCTCTTTCTAAAATGTTGGTTCTCAATTGATAACATAATATGTTCTTAACTCTTATAGCTCACCTGAATTTGCTATTTATGCTTTTACCTGAACTTTCATGGAACATAATTTGTTTACTAGCCCGTTGAGCCACATTGGAATAATAAGGATACTTGGGTCTCTTTTCTGATTATTACATGTCAAAGACATGTCCCAGACATGGTCTTACATGGGATGTTTCTTGTACTGCCAATGCCATATCCCAGATATGGTCTTACATGGGAGTTCTCATATCAGTGCCCATGCCATGTCCAAGACATGGTCTTACGGGGGACCTCTCATCTCGGTGCCAACGCCATGTCCCACACATGGTCTTACATGGGACCTCTCATAATCTCAATGATGTCAATGCCATGTCCTAGACATGGTCTTACATGGGATCTCTTTACCCAAATGTCATGACATTTGTATCCGATACATTCCTTATGTTTTAACGGGACTTTTTAACACTAATTCTCTATCATCTCATACTTGAGTCAACATTAAATAATTTCATAAAATAAATACATAATTGCTGGAAAATAGCAGCATTAATAATAATTATTGAAATATTGTATTTATTTACCGTAAACTTACCTTGGTACAAAATATGACCAAATCTATCAACTTAGTCTTCAACCTTTTTCTTTCCTCGG
Source organism: Gossypium raimondii (assembly GCF_025698545.1). NCBI lineage: Eukaryota > Viridiplantae > Streptophyta > Magnoliopsida > Malvales > Malvaceae > Gossypium > Gossypium raimondii. The sequence continues at coordinate 23,154,305 of NC_068576.1, read as the reverse complement.
TCTAACCATGGGTTTCATTCTTCTTGATCTATAATAGCAAATTTAGTTTATTTAACACTCACATTTATCAAAACAACCCTCGACTTTAGCTTTGGCAAAATTATGATTTTGCCCCTAAACTTTTACATATTTACGCTTTTTCCCCAAAGCTCGGAAATTAAACTTCATCCCATATTCTTATGTCTTATAATATGTTGAACATTTTTCCCTTCTATGGTAATATCAAATTCTCATTCTAACACTTACTTATGAACATTAGGTATTTTTACCGATTATGTCATTTTACTCGTTTTTACTTAAACTTGCTTAGCAAAAGTTGTTTAACATAATTTAAGACTTCATATTCTATCATAAAAAATCTAAATAAACACATTTCACCTGTGGGTATTTTTCCAAATATGAACCCTTGGTTAAATTATTGCTAGAATAAACTAAATCAAGTTACCGGGGATTTAAAAACGGGGCTTGGAATCACTTACTATGGAGCTTGGAAGCTTGAAAACCCTAACTATGGCTTCCCCCTTGCTAATTTCGACCAAATGAAGAAGATGAGCACAATTTGCCATCTTTTTCCCTTTTAATTCATTTTAATTACCAAAATACCAAAATGCCCCTAACTTAAAAATTTCCTATTTCACTTATCTCATGTCCATTTTTGTCCATAACTTAACCAATGGTCTAATTACCATATAAAGACCTCCAATTTAAAATTTCATAACAATTGGACACCTTTAACATATAAAACTCAACTTTCGCACTTTTTACAATTTAGTTCTTTTGACTAAATTGAGTGCCCAAACGTCGAAATTTTTGAACGAAATTTTCACGAAATCACTTTGTGAAATTTTAGGCTATAAAAATATAGTAAAAAAAATTTTTCCTCATCGGATTTGTGGTCCCGAAACCACTGTTCTGACTAGGCCCAAAATCGGGATGTTACATATTCAATGAAGAATTCATAAAATTAAGGGTCATATTTATAGATTTAAGAGTCCTTGATATCTTTGGATAGTCTACTTGATTTAGGAAATATGTTACCTGCACGTAAAGTATTCCTAGATACACTAAATTACTTTTTTCTAGTTTGAGTTTAACTTATCATTGACCGGCCAACCCTGTTCACACTTTGGCTTGCGAACACAGTTCGTAACTATCCTGGAAAACCCCAGTCGCCAAACAGACTAGCAAACCCCAGCTCGCCAAAAGGACTAGCAAACCCCCAGCTCGCCAACACATTAGTGAACCTATCTCACAGAGAAACAGGCGAACCCCTTTACCATAAGTTTTGGTGTACCTTGCTACTAGCGAACACCCTTGCTGATATTCGTTTAGTAAACACCTACCTTGCACTACTCTTGGTGAATACCAATTCGCTTAAATCTTGGTGAACCCATTGTTAGAGTATGCCCAAAGATCAATCATGAGATGGTTGTAATAACATACTTGATTTATCATGTTTATTAATATAAGGCGTTACCATCATTATTTCAGTTTCTTTTTTGTGCGTATAAATAAACTATTTTATAATAATGTCCTGAGAGTAATATGATTATTCTTAAAAGGTCCTTAGTCAAGTATTATTGTTGGATAGGACAACAATAATGCATTAAGACTAACATGTAGTTGATTGATGATAAAGAGTTGTCATTGATATGGAATGTCAAAATCGATGCATGAATATGTCATTGAGAACAACATATTGGGTGACCCGTTATGAGTATGTTTCTTGGATTATTATATAATTGTCACAACATTACTCATAGTGATTAATATGTATATGATCCTCAGACTTGAGATCATCATAATCCCAACATCGTGAGTTGTATATTTTGATACGATCAAGCGTACATCGTGAATCGGTTGTTCTATAAAGGCTGATGTTGGATATACCACGATTTATGTAGAGGGATATGGTTGATCGATATAGGATAAGTCCCTCCAACATAATGAGAGTAATATCTTAGGCCACTTGATTGAGTGAGACTAGAAATGCATGGCCATGCTCAAATAATCTGATATGAGATGTCATACTTATTTGTATATCATAGTCTACTTAAGATATCAAGGAACATGGAATGGACTATGCAAGTGTGACTATTCCATGACTTGTGTTCAATCCAGAGATAAAAGACTTAAGGATTATTGCATGAAAGGTTAATCATAAAAAGGTTATGTCGAATCATGATTTCTTGTGACATAGGTAGCAATGATGCATTGCTAGGTGCCACTCATTGTTTGTAACATTGGAATCATTCTAGTATTACTACTAACATTACAAGAACCTACAGGGTCACACCCTATAGTTGAAATCAATGGAATAAAACATAGTTGGTATTGTGTTTGGTTGTCGCTGAATTAAATTAATTATAGAATTAATTTAATTGGATAATCGAATATCAAACACATTATGTACAAGGTTGTTATGCATAATGAGAACATGAATTTGGTTAGTATATAAATTCAAATAAATATATAGTTTACCGAAATCATTATTGTAATTAACGTAATTATAATTTTTGGTTTAAAACATAGTTATATTTATTTAATTTCTAGAAACCCTAAAAATAGATATAAAAATCCCATTTTTTCTTTGCTTGGAGTCTAGCAGCCGTCAAAGCAATGTTTTTTTCCAAAACATTTTTGGGGATTCCTTCCGTTTATTGTCAACTGGGTGGATCACATAGAGGCCAGAATCACGATAGATTGCGGCTTGGTTCGATAGTAGATCAAATTACTCGTTGCTGTCTATTCAGAATAAAGATTCAGTAATTTCAAAACCTTTATTTCACCCCGATTCATTCCTCACACATGGATCCATGGTTAGGATCGCCGAATGTTTTAATTTTCCGCTGCGCCATAGGGGTGCCGGCGTTCTAACACCCATAGCTTGCCTAACCATTGGCGAACCTTCTCTTCGCATGGTCAAAACTTCCAAGCCCGTCTGTGAGTTGTTAAACTTCCTAACTTTATCTATCCCTTTCAGGTTTTCTCACAGTCATGCAATGCATGCACAAATCATCATACTTCATGTTTATGCAACTATGGCATACTCAAACAGCATAAATCATGATGTCCATGGAGTGTTAGGAACTCACCTGAAGCTTCATCGTTTCCTTAGCTTAGATTTCTCAAACCCTAGAGCTGTAATTCTATTGGCAGCAACTTGCTTACTCTTATATCTTCATCCTCATGAACTTTCTGCAAGCAGAAACTTTCATGGCTTTTCCCTCTTCAAGCTACCGAAGAAGATGAAGAATAGAAGAAAATGAAACAGATTCGAGAAGGAAATCATCCCTAGGAAGCCATTTCTTAGCAATTTATAACCCTTCCCGCGCATTACCAACCTTATGAGAACCATCTATAGCTAATTATTATGTCTTCCACTGCGGAACTGACTAATTCCATTCTAACCGAACTATGTTTGGTTCTAAACCATGTCCAATTCGATTTCTAACTCTGTTGTTTCTTTCAATAAAGGCCAGCAACTTGCGGTCTCTTTCAATTAGTCCCTTAATTATTCTAATTTTTTTGGGTCATTAGAAATTTAGGTGTTATAGAGAAGTGGATATAAGGTGGTGTGATTATTTGAAATTGGGGGAGTATACGAGACAATACAATGTGCCAAACTATTTTCTGCTTAGCCATTTTGTCGAGCTTGTTCTTGAATTCCAAACCAACCTAAGTCATAGAATGTTAGAAGCCGAAAAGTCCTATGTAACTTAGGTAGTACTTTATATGGATGAAAATTGAGTCAACTTTTTGTATTTTTACCACTTATATTCATTTGAATATAATTGTATATTTGTTTTGATGGATACCTATACTTAATATTCTTTTATTTGTTTGCTTTGTAATTTAATAAACTAACTCGTCTAATTTTAGAAATTGTGAATCAATTTAGTATCATGCTAGAGTTATAAGTTTTTTTTAGATTATTGTGTTAATATATTTCTATCCAATTTCCTGTATCAAGATAGTTCAAGTACATTTTCTTTTCTTGCATGTTTATCTCTCGTTTTGAATTTAGTTTCTTTTTTGTTTTTCTTTTGTTTTTGTTTAGTTTTCTTGAGGGCAAGCAAAGACTTAAATGTGGGGGTATTTGACTTACAGCCAAATGTAGTAGTTATTTTGGTCTATTTCCTCACTTAAGGAGCTTGTTTTCTAGAACTTTTAGTATTGATTATTACATTTTCGATAATTAGTAGTTAGGAAGTAAAAGTTAGTAAAATATGTGTTTTTAACACATTTATTAGTGCTTGTGACAGATTAGGTCGACACAGACCTTAAGTAGTTCTAATTTCTGCAATTATGTGTGTAGGATGATGAATTATAGGCCTAATGGACGTAGGAGTAAGGGACAAGTGATGCACAAGCTTCGCGAGTTGTGAAAGCAGAACACAGATTAAAGAATCCTACAAATCACTATCGTGTGGTGTCATAGGCCTTGCATGGAGCGACATAGCCTCGACATGGTGCCCAAGTAGTTCAAGGCTATTTTTTTGCACAATCAACTTTATACGAAGACCTAGGACATGTCGAATACCTGATTCGGCTTGCCCACACTCCTATAAATAAAACCTTAGGGGTTTGATGTAACTAAGTTGTCTTAGATGCATCCAAAAACCCTCGTAATTTAAGAGTAGGATTTAGATTAGTTTTCTTTTATTTTTCATAAACTCTTTGTTCTTTTCTCTTGGAATCAGTTTCGATACGAGAATTATTTTATTCAATCAAAGTAATTAGTTTATTTCTCTTTCACAAGAGAAAAGATTTATTATTCCAATTGAGAGACTTGTTACTCCATGTTTCAATTGACATCAAATCAGGATTATTCTAATATCTTCTCTCTTTCAATTTATTTGTGTTATTTACATGCTTATTTCAATTGACATTGAGATTATGAATAACATGAGTGGTTAAATCTCTTAGAGGATATTAACGAGTGGATAGGGATGTGATTAATAGAGGATTTAGGGTTTCCTAATATGATTAGTTTGAATAGACTACGCATTCTCAAACTGTAAGCTTGACAACCATAAGAAGTATTCAAGGTTAAATGTGGCTGGGAGATAAGTTTGCCGAGTAAATCATAATCTATCTTGGTTGACAAAGAACCATCTCAGGAGCGTACTAATTAATTTGGACAAACTCTGCTTCATAGTCAACCACTGACAAGTCTCCTTGAACCAGATCTAGAAACTCATGTTTACGAGCCTCCATATACTGCTCGCCCATAAACTTCCTCTTAGAAACCTTCAGAAAGTAACCCCAAGTCAAACGATCAATAGTAGTACCTCTCTTAACCATATTCCACCAACGATAAGCCTCACCGTTGAATAGAGAACAGTACAACCCAACTTCTCCTCGTCAGAACAAGACATCTACTTGAGGATCCTTTTACCTCCTTCCAACCAGTACTCAGCTAAGATCAGATCAGTCCCTTGTATCCAAAAAAAACTCTTTACCACCCAATGCTCGCAGATGTCCAAGTGACAACTCTTGATTAACAGGTGCAGGATTGGCATGTACAGGGGCAGGATTAGCACTAGCAATCTACCAAAAAATCCAATCATAGCTTCCATCAGAGGGCCTACACCCTCATCAGGTATGTCCACTCTACGCGGTGACACAGGAGGTACAGAGGATGTACCATCCTCTTGTACACTAGGTCTCACATTAACACGTCTAGTAGGTATATCGAATCTAATAATCTAACACACAAACAAACAAAAAATGGTGTAAGTTGCTAGAAATGATCCAAGTTACATTCCTGTAAGAAAAAATTAGGATTAAAGCAATGTGTTCCCATTCCTACCTCACATGCAATTCAATCAAAGATATTTCCAAACAATTTTAAGCAATTAGAGTTACTTAAACACGTAGGTTTCTAGATCTATAGGTTACAAAACCCCAATCCACACAACAATCACCTAGGTTCTGATACCCCCAATGGAACACCCTATACCCGATCCGGTCGTCATGCCCGAATATCAAGATATCACACCACTATCATACAGCAAACACATTTTAGATTCTCTCATTATTAAGCAACACCCCTTTATTTTGGCATATGTACGAGTTTTACGTCAAACTTTCTCTACTCATTATTAATACATGTTAAACATACATCAAATAGTCTTACAATAATAACTAAACATGCATAGGGACCATTTAGCAAAAATTCCAAAACAAGTCACATAGGTATCGATATTGAAACAAATGTATTGATATTTCTTTTAAATGGTATCGATACCCGTTGGAAAATCGATACCAAAAGGACATTTTGTTTCTCATCTAAAAATTAAATTCTAGAACTTATCAGTACCTTTATTAAAGTATCAATTATTTTACCCCGAGTATCGATACTCGAGACAAAGTATCGATACCAAATTACCATGTTGACTTCCTGCACATTAAAACATCATAGAGGTATCGTTTTTAAAACTCGATTATCGATACCTCTGCTCCAGACCACAAAAATACAGCACCTTTAAGTGTTCAGAACATTCTAACTTATACCAATTCAATATGAAACCATCACATTACCAGAAGAACATCAAAACATCCGTATTAATAGTTCAAAACAACATAATAATGTCTGAGCAAGCAAACGATATAGCAAGATCATTATTCAAAATTTCTAAAGCAATAAAGTCATGAAAACATCCTAAACATCATGGCAAAAAGCAGAAATTCTACCACATTGCCTTTATTTTCCCCAAAACATAAACGGATAAATAATACATACGAAATAATGCTAAGGTCTTGCTTGGATCACTCCCTTGGAACCACATTGCTCATGCCGGAACACAACTAATCTGGAATGGTTTAAAAAGGACGGGGTGAGCTTTACAAGCTCAGTGAATTATCATAAGAACTACCAGCAAACAATCGTCATACATTATCGAAACAAACATTTAGCACAATTACAACATTTCATACTTTAGTACCATAAAACTTGTTCATGCATTATTCATTAGTGCGTTTACATAGTAATCACATACATATTTAGTCATCTATCTGATGTGCGCACGCTCACACCAACAAAGCAAACTGATCCGGAGGTCTTACCATTAGGACCTATTACTCGATCAAAGGCAAAGAAATTCAGGGAAGCCTTGTTCCTTACTTGTGCTACGATTCCATATTTATTCGATCATGTTCATGCCTTAGAACATAGGCTTTATAACATGTTGCATGCTGATATGTGACGTATTTAGGTTCTACTATGTATTATGTGTGTATTTAAGTATGTTTTGGTATTGATTTGATGTTGTTTGTGTTTTAATGAATAAGATTGCAAGTGTTTACAGACTTGTATTAGTGTAGAAACTAAGCTCTATAATGTGTTACATCTTGAAGTGTAACATTTGCATTAGTTCCATTGAGTATATAAGTGTGTTTGCATTATGTTTACTGACTTGTTAATAAGTTTTCGATAAGTTTGCATTACTTTAATGCATGTTTGTTTTGTTTACCATAAGGAAGCGTAATGGACAACGACTTAAGATCTCATTTCTAGCTCGGTTGAAGCTCAAACAATAATAGAGCAGTAGCTTAAGACCTCATTTCTAGCTCGGTTGAAGCTCAAATATGTGCATGCACTCATCTCGACTTGAAATAGTTACGAAAGATTGTTTCCAACTCATTTCATTTCAAGACATTTCTAGCTAGCTCAAACTCAGCTCCACCACTCAACTCCGGTGACGAGTCGAGCGGTGAAAGCGTGTCCTATGTAAGGGCAAGTGTCCTATGCATTTGTGGCAGCCCATGTGGCGTCCAAACATGTGAGGAGCACATGACCGCTTGTGCACAAGTGTGTGTGTGCATGTGTAGTCGAATATACAAGGATAAGAACAAGGGAGGTTGTCGTTTGAAATTTAAATGTATGGTTGCTATTAAAATGATGCCAAAAGGAGTTATAACTTCTTATTTTAAACCCTTTTGATTACGACCACGAATTTCCATTCAACACCCTCTTTTGTACTTATAAATACATATTAAAATGATGTATTCGGGTTAGATGATTTATGAAAACAATTACGTTTGAGAATTTCTCTCAATTTGGTTCTTCATTGAACTTTCCTTGGCATTTCAGACTTAGTTTGTTGTGTCAAATTTTCTTGATACTTGGGTTCCTAGATCGCTATCTAGAGGGTCCAAGTCCTTTTGACGTTGAGCAGTTCGATTCGGGTTTGCTCGATGAGATTGTGCAAGTTCTTTCGAGTTTAACGTTATTCTATTCCAACGATTACTTTTGCCATTGTTGAACACTCAAGTTGCTGACTTGGCCATTTCATGAAGCGTTTGACTTCACCGATTGAATTTCTTTTTGTTTTAAACGCCAACAACTTCATTTTCCTTCCATTTTCGTTCTTTTGTTTTACCTATATTTTACCATGATTATTTCTTTAATTCCTTGCTGTTTTCTTGTTGCAGGAACGTGCTTACAACATTCCTAGTCCGTAACATACGAAGATAGTCTATTTCGTTAGACTACATCATATCATCTGGTATCAGAGCATAGGTTGGAATTGTTGTACTTTTCTTCTCCAACAAGAAAATTCGAAATTCAAAACAAATATATATATATATATCGACGAAAATTCAAAAAAAAACAACAACAAAAGAGAAAGAAAAATCGATTCAAAATAAAAAATAAAAAATAAAGGAGGAATTGAAATTTATCAAGTTTGGGAAAGAAAAAAAAGTGTGTTTTGTTATGTTGAAATGTTGAATAATGTTTAGTTTTGTACTCTGTAATTGCGAAGTGCTTGGATATCAACCGAAAAGAACTATTCTTATTTGTTCGGTGCTAGGAACATTGTAAAGCACTTCTTTGCAGTAAGAAACTAAATTATTTAAATTCCATCCTTTTTCCTTTGTTTATTTTATTTTCTTATCCTTTTACTTTTTTCTTATCCTTTCCCTTTGTTTAATTTTTTTTCTCTCTCTAACCGTGTGTTTTCCTTCTAGCCAACACAATTATAACAGGTTCTGAAATGTTGGATTAGTCTTTTAAAAAACTAAAAACACGAGAAATTGTGAGGGAAAAAGGCATTGAGCATTGTGAGAACAGAATGGGAGACAAAAAGAGTCATTCACGCATTCTCCTGAGTGAAACACGAGCGCTGAGTGCTATTTTAGAGTGCACAGTTCTTTAGAGTGAAAACTAAGAGGTTTTAAGAGTGTGCTGTGAGGACTTTTACTTTTGTTTTACTTAACTCATTATCTATATTCTTGTGTGTTGCTTTAGATGGCAGGATCGGAAGATCGTAGTCGTGGTGGAGATCAACCACAGTTTGCAAATGCAAGCTATTACTCGCACCTTGCAACGTCTATTAGAAAATGCATTAGAGCCTATACACTCTCGTTTGGACAAGATTGAAGGGGTGGTTCACAATCATCCATAATGGACATAATGATGAAAATGACATTGAACATTCACCAAGGGTGAATCAACGACCAGACGCATTACGATTGGCGATAATATTTCTAACATTAAAGTTGCCATACCTTCTTTTCGAGGTCGTTCGAGATCCGGATGCTTATCGACATGGGAAAGTAAGGTTGAACACGTTTTTAGTGTTATAACTATTCGAGCAGAAAAAAAGTTCGACTAGCGACTATGGAGTTTGTTGACTATGCCTTTGGTATGGTGGGACCAATTCTTGATTAGTCGACGGCGTGCGGTGAAGGTCTAGTGAGAACATGGGAAGATATGAAGCGTATCATGCGGAGATGATTTGTTCCTTCTCACTATCATCGAGATTTATTTGAAATTACAAACCTTGAAAGCAGAACAACAGGAGGCGTTGAGGACTATTTTAAGGAGATGGAGATGTCCATGATGCGTGCAAACATAGTTGAGGACCGTGAGGCGACTATGGCTCGGTTTTTGGCAGGTTTAAATTCTGAAATAGCAAACATTGTTGAAATGCAACATTATGTTGAGTTGGATGACATGGTGCATATGGTGATCAAAATTGAGCGACAACAACGTAGAAAAGCTTCTACTCGAGGTAATACTCCATTTAAATCTTTTTCGAATCCTTTATATACCCCTAACAATGCCAGGAAACAAGTACCACAACCGCCATTACGGATTCGAGAGCCAGGCGAATCCAGCAAACCAAAGCCTCCCATTGCTAATAATGGACGTGGCAAACAACCAATGGTGGCACCAGAACGATCAAGAGATATTCAGTGCTTTAAGTGCCTTTGTAGAGGACATGTTGCTAGCCAGTGTCCTAATCGGAGGGTTATGTTATGCAAGAAGATGGAGAGATCGAGTCAGATTCTGAGGAAGATGTACATGAACTCCCGACTAAAGAAGATGAAGAGAATGACCTAGAAGTTGCTGAATCTGGTCAAGTTATGGAGATCATGGTTGTCAAACGTAGTTTGAATGTGCAACAGGTGCAAGACGAGCAACAACGTGAGACTATCTTTCACACACGATGCAAGGTTCAAGATAAGGTATGTGTTGTGATTATTGATAGCGGTAGTTGTACTAATGTTGCTAGTTCAGTGATGGTTGACAGATTAGGTCTTAAGACGACAAAACATTCGAATCCGTACAAGTTGCAGTGGTTGAATGACGGTGGAGAACTTAAAGTGACGAAACAAGTGGTTGTATCCTTTTCAATTGGAAACTACAAGGTCGAGTCCTTTGTGATGTTGTGTCGATGGATGCTACTCACCTTCTTTTGGGGCGCCCTTGGCAGTATGACAAGAGGGCAATGCATGATGGTTTTACAAATCGATACTCTTTTATGCATGCAGGTAAGAAGATTACTTTGGCTCCTTTGACACGAGTCAAGTAATTGAAGATCAAACAAGCTTGAAAAGAGTAAGGAAGTTGCAAAGGAGAAGAAAAGGATGGCGTATATGCAAGCGATGAGAAATCGAAATGTCTTTCCTCTCACCAATCCTTGTTTATTTTAATGTTTAAAGATCATTGTTTATTGGTGAGTTCCTGCTGATTTTCTGCATCAATTGTGTCCCTTTGCAAGAGTTTGAGGATGTGTTTCGAAAGAAACACCGAAGGATTACCACCTCTTCGTGGCATTGAGCACCGATTGATTTCATTCGGTGCTACCATTCCAAATCGACCGACTTATTGTACTAACCACGAAGAGGCGAAAGAGCTTCAAAGGCAAGTTACAAAATTGATGGACAAGGGTTATATTCGAGAAAGTGCGAGTCCATGTCTTTGTTAGGTGTTGTTAGTACCAGAAGAAAGATGGGTCTTGGAGGATGTGCGTTGATTGTAGAGCGTGAATCAAATTACAATTAAGTATCGTCATCCTATTCCTAGACTTGATGACATGTTGGACGAGCTTTGCGGAGCCGTCATCTTCTCCAAAATAGACTTGAAGAGTGGATATCATCAGATTCACATGCGAGGAGCGACGAATGGAAAACAGCCTTCAAAACAAAGCTAGGTTTGTATGAATGGTTAGTGATGCCTTTTGGTTTAAGTAATGCACCTAGTACTTTTATGCGACTAATGAATCATGTTCTGTGATCTTTTATTGGAAAGTTTTGTGTTGTGTACTTTGATGACATTTTAGTTTATAGCAAGACTTTGCGGGATCACGTAGAACATCGAGAGTATATTGCAGACTTTGAGAGAAGAAAGATTGTATGGTAACGTAGAAATGTGTGTTTTGTCTTGTGGACTTACATTTCTTGGTTACATTAATGAGTGCAGGGGTGTTGAAGTTGATCATGAGAAAATAAAGGCAATTCGAGAATGGCCACGACCGACATCGATTACTCAAGTTAGATCATTTCATGGTTTAGCTAGTTTTTATCGACGGTTTGTTCCTAACCAGTTCTATTACCGCACCCTTAACAGGATTATTAAAAGAATTCCGACTTCTTGTGGGGTAAAGAACAAGAAGATGCCTTTCTAAAATTAAGGATTGTTTGATAAAAGCACCGGTGTTAGCCTTACGACTTTGATAAAACTTTTGAAATTGAATGTGATGCTTACGGAGTTGGTATAGGCGCGGTTTTAATACGAGAAAAGAGGCCCGTTGCATATTTTAGCGGCCGGTGGAGCAACATTGAATTATCCGGTTTATGATAAAGAGATGTATGCACTTGATTCGGGCATTGGAGACATGGCGGCATTACTTGTTGCCTAAGGAGTTTATGATCCACACGACCACGAGGCTTTACGATATATCACGAGTCGGCATAAATTGAACAAACGACATGCTAAATGGGTTGAATTCTTAGAATCTTTTCCTTATGTCATTCGATACAAAAAGGGAAAGATAATGTCGTTCTTGATGCATTATCACGAGATATGTACTATTGAGTTATCTTGATTCACATTTGATTGGATTTGCATATATTAGAGAATTATACTCGATGATCATGATTTTTGCGATAAGTATAATGCTTGTGAGAAAGGTGCGAGATGGACAATTCTACGGGCATGATGGATATCTTTTCAAAGAAAGCAGGATATGCATTCCACGGGGTTCAATCGTGAAATCTTGATCATGAAGCACATGAAGGTGGATTGATGGGTCATTTTGGGGTCACTAAAGCGTTACACACCTTAAAGAGCATCTTTTACGGCCTAAGATCTTGCCGGGCGTTGAACGCTCTTGTGAGCGTTGTGTGACATGTAAGAAAGCAAAATCGAAGGTTTCACCACATGGTATGTACTTACCTTTACCTATTCTGAATCCCTTGGTGATATTTCAATGGACTTTATTTTGGGATTACCTCGAACTAGAGCAGTCGAGATAGTATATTTGTTGTGGTTGATAGATTCTCAAAGATGGCACATTTCATTTCATGCCATAAGGCCGATGATCTTTGTTAATGTGGCTAACTTGTTGTTTAAAGATGTTGTACGATTACAAGGTATTCCTAGGTCGATTGTTTACGGCGGGGATGTGAAGTTTTGAGTCATTTCGGAGGACTCTTTGGAGCAAACTAGGTATGAAACTTATGTTTTCTACTACTTGTCATCCCAGGTGATGGGCAAGCGAGGTTGTTAACGAGTTTTATCTACTTTACTTGATCCATCATTAAAAGAACATCAAAACTTGGGAAGACTGTTTGCCACACGTTGAATTCGCTTATAACCATCTTGTACATTACGCTACTAAGATGTCACCTTTTGAGGTTGTTTATGGATTTAATCCTATTACGCCTCTAGATATGTTGCCTTTGCCGCAAGAACGGTGATGAGCAGGGACGGTAAAGCAAAAGCGAATCGTGAAGAAATTGCATCAGCAGTTAAGGAGAACCTCGAGCGAAGGACTCAACGGTATACAAAGCAAGCAAACAAGGCGGAAAGCAAGTCACCTTCGATGTGGGAGATTGGGTTTGGGTTCATTTCGAAAGGAACGATTTCCACCAGAGGTGGTCCAAGTCATTACCAGCGTGGTGATGGTTCTTTTCAGGTGTTGGAGAAAGTGAATGACAACGCCTACAAGTTAGACTTGCTTGGGAGAATACAATGTGAGTGCCACATTTAATGTATCTGATTTAACCCCTTATGATGATTCTACAGATTTGAGGACAAATCCTTTTCCAGAAGGGGGGATGATGTGCGCACGCTCACACCAACAAAGCAAATTGATCCGGAGGTCTTACCATTAGGACCTATTACTCGATCTAAGGCAAAGAAATTTAGGGAAGCCTTGTTCCTTACTTGTGCTACGATTCCAGTTTATTCGATCATGTTCATGCCTTAGAACATAGGCTTTATAACATGTTGCATCTTGATATGTGACGTATTTAGGTTCTACTATGTATTATGTGTGTATTTAAGTATGTTTTGGTATTGATTTGATGTTGTTTGTGTTTTAATGAATAAGATTGCAAGTGTTTACAACTTGTATTAGTGTAGAAACTAAGCTCTATAATGTGTTACATCTTGAAGTGTAACATTTGCATTAGTTCCATTGAGTATATAAGTGTGTTTGCATTATGTTTACTGACTTGTTAATAAGTTTTCAATAAGTTTGCATTACTTTAATGCATGTTTGTTTTGTTTACCATAAGGAAGCGTAATGGATGACTTAAGATCTCATTTCTAGCTCGGTTGAAGCTCAAACAATAATAGACAATGACTTAAGACCTCATTTCTAGCTCGGTTGAAGCTCAAATATGTGCATCACTCATCTCATTCGAAATAGTTACGAAAGATTGTTTCAGCTCATTTCATTTCGGTACATTTCTAGCTAGCTCAAAACTCGGCTCCACCGGCTCAACTCCGGTGACGAGTCCGAGCGGTGAAACGTGTCCTATGTAAGGGCAAGTGTCCTATGCATTTGTGGCAGCCCATGTGGCGTCCAAACATGTGAGGAGCACATGACCGCTTGTGCACAAGAGTGTGTGTGTGCATGTGTAGTCGAATATACAAGGATAAGAACAAGGGAGGTTGTCGTTTGAAATTTAAATGTATGGCTGCTATTAAAATGATGCCAAAAGGAGTTATAACTTCTTATTTTAAACCCTTTTGATTACAACCACGAATTTCCATTCAACACCCCTCTTTTGTACTTATAAATACATATTAAAATGATGTATTCAGGTTAGATGATTTATGAAAACAATTACGTTTGAGAATTTCTCTCAATTTCGGTTCTTCATTGAACTTTCCTTGGCATTTCAGACTTAGTTTGTTGTGTCAAATTTTCTTGATACTTCGGGTTCCTAGATCGCTATCGAGAGGGTCCAAGTCCTTTTGACGTTGAGCAGATTCGATTCGGGTTTGCTCGATGATTGTGCAAGTTCTTTCGAGTTTAACGTTATTCTATCCAACGATTACTTTTGCCATTGTTGAACACTCAAGTTCTTTGCCTTGGCGTTTCATGAAGCGTTCGACTTCACCGATTGAATTTCTTTTTGTTTTAAACGCCAACAACTTCATTTTCCTTCCATTTTCGTTCTTTTGTTTTACCCAAATTTTACCATGATTATTTCTTTAATTCCTTGCTGTTTTCTTGTTGCAGGAACGTGCTTACAATATTCCTAGATCCGTGACATATGAAGATAGTCTGTTTCGTTAGACTACATCGTATCACTATCACATTAAACATAGTTACATTTATTGATCTACCACATACTTGAGCTATGAAACATAAAAATAAGATCTACCACCACTCATCGGATACACAGATCTCCAACATACCAAATGACTCATCGATTCGAACATATCCCAAAAAGTGTAGCATATAGCTAGCACTCTCCAACACACCAAATATGTCTCGGAGAATAGAGCTTAGCTCACATTCCCATATCTCTCAAAATTTTTCCTGGGCCTTCACGCCACCAAAACACAACACATATGGGTGAGTACTCACAATCCTATGGCATGCCAACTATATCCAACAGTCTCAAAGTTCACAAGGACAAAATATTCGTAATTAACACACATAATTACCTACATTTTATGCATTTTTTCACTGCAATTTCACATTATGGGCACAACATAATTTTTGTCATCTAACATGCATAGCATGTCAACACTTCCACTTTTACAATAAACATCACAAGTGTACAACACATGCGATAGCATCACATCTTAGTTCTCATTTCCGCAATACATAAACACATATTTCACAATTTAAACAAAAGTATGAGAAAGCTTACACTCGGAATTTATAGTAGGGGCTTAAGCTACTTCTAAATTCCCAAATAACGCAGTGAATCATGTCCACAAGTAACGATTTTAAACACTCACCAATTATGCTTTCGTCAAAGTAACGAAAGCCCAAACTAGCCATTCCATAACTTGTAGAAGGTCCTAATGAATCTGAAGCCTCGATAGGAGAAAAATAGAGGTTTAGTCAAAAATTTGAAAAAACACACACACTTGACAATCGAGAAATCTATGGTGTTTTTGGTTTTTTTTCTTGGAATTCTATGGAGGTTTATGACTTAGGTGATGAAAGAAATCAATGGATATAAGTTTGGGAATAAAAACTTGATGAATAGGGCTTGGGAATGCAAAGGGATGAAAACAAAGGTGGGGGGAGAAATAGCTATCGTGATATGCTGAAGGTGGGGGAAAGAAATAGGTCTATTTTAAAATTTTGGTAAAACTTTTTTATAAATACTCCTAAACTATACCATTTTATAAATCAGTCCTTATTTCAAAATTAAATGTCTTTTGGACATATTTTTCAAAATTGATTTAATTTTTGAAATGCCATAGACAAAAACATTTCCAAATACCATACTAACAAAATTCTTGAACTCACTAAAGCTAAAATCCCTAAAATACCCCTAAAACTCCTAGGCCCAACTTTAGGGTGTTACAATTTGCCCTCTCTAAAAAAATAATTTCGTCCTCAAAATTTACCTGAGCTAAACAAATAAGTATATTGTCGTCTCATCACATCTTCGGCTTCCCAAGTAGCCTTTTTTTCTTGTGGTTGTGTCACAAAACCTTAACTAACGGAACCCTCTTATTACGCAAAACCTTCTCATCGCGAGCTAGAATCTCAATTGATTCTTCCTCATAGGTGAGATCAGTTCGAAATTCAATCTCCTCCATAGGCACAACATGCGACAGACCCAAATGATACTTCTGTAACATAGACACATGAAAAACATCATGAACCCGCTCAAGCTCTAGTGGCAATTTGAGTCAAGAAGCTACCGAACCAATCCTCTCAACAACTTCGTAAGGTCCAACATACCTTGGGCTCAATTTACCCTTCCTTCCAAACCATAAAACCTTCTTCCAAGGTGAAACTTTCAAGAACACCTTATCGCCAACTTGAAACTCAATATCTTGACGTTTCAGATCCGCATAAGATTTCAGCTTATCAGACACTACTTTCAATCGAGCGCAAATCAATTTCACTTTCTCCTCGGTCTCATTAACTAAATCCAGTCTAACAACTTGCATCTCATTCAATTCTGTCCAACACAAAGGAGTTCTACACATCCTACCATACAACGTTTCAAATGGTCCCACACGAATACTCGCCTGAAAACTATTTTTGTAAGCACACTCCACTAACAGTAAATATCGCTCCCAACTACCACTGAACTCAATAACACAACTTTGCAACATATCCTCGAAAACTTGAATTATCCTCTCGAGCTGACCATCAGTTTGGGGATGGTAAGTCGTATTAAAAATAAGCCTCAATCCCAAAGCCTCTTGCAAACTCTCCCAAAATCTCGATGTAAAACGCGGATCCTTATCTGAAATAATAGAAATTGGATATCCATGCAAACGTACAATTTCAGCGATTTACAACTTAGCCAACTTCTGCAAAGAATAATTGGTACGCATTGCTAAGAAATGCGCACTCTTCAAAAATTGATCTATTTCCCACACTGAATCCTTCCTCGTCGAAGTTAAAGGCAAACCAGAAACAAAGTCCATTGTGATCATTTTCCACTTCCATTCAAGAATCGTAATCAGTTAAAACAATCCTGAAGGAAACTGATGCTCTATCTTTACTTTCTAACAAACCAAACACCAAGTCACAAAATTTGTAAAATCACGCTTCAACCAAAGCCACCAATAAATCTCTCGAGGATCATGATACATTTTACCACTATTGAGATGCATAGAGTAAGGGCTACTATGCACCTCGGTAAGAATCGTTTGCCTCAAATCTACATCATGCGGCGCACACAATCTACCTTGAAAGTTTAAAATACCATCACTGTCAACGTCAAAATACCCTTTAACACCCTGCCCAACCTATCGAATCCTCTTTAACAACTCCTCATCTAACGATTGTTTCTCCTTAATCTATTGCGAAAAAGTCAGATTCACTTGAGGTTCAGCTAACAAACCACCATCACTGGCTAAACTCAAACGCACAAACATGGCTCTCAACTCCGTCATTGACTTTCTACTCAAAGCATCAGCAACAACATTCTCCTTACCAGGATAATACGTTATCACACAATCATAATCCTTTAAAAGCTCAATCCAATGCCTTTGTCTTAAATTAAACTCCTTTTGGGTGATGAAGTACTTAAAGGTCTTATGATCTATATAAATAGCACACTTCTCTCCATAAAAGTAATGGCGCCAAATCTTAAGCGCGAATATCACATTAGCCAATTCCAAATCATGAGTAGAATAATTATGCTCATGTGTCTTCAACTGTCTCGAAGCGTAAGCCAAAACTTTACCCTCTTGCATTAACATACAACCGAGACCCAATTACGAAACATCACTATAAACGACAAAATCTTTTCCAACCTCTAGTTGAATCAACATTAGTGCCTCAGTCAAAATTGTCTTAAGATGTTCAAAACTATTCTGTCTTTCATTAGTCCATTCTAACACCACGTCTTTCTGAAGTAGTTTAGTAAAGGGTGAGACAATAAGAGAAAACCCTTCAATGAATCTACGATAATAGCCAGCCAAAACCAAGAAACTCTAAACTTCAGTAACACTCCTAGGTGGCTTGCACTCAAAGATCCCCTCAATATTCTTTGGGTCCACTCAAATCCCTTTTTCCGACACAACATGACCCAAAAATGCCACTTCCCTAAGCCAAAATTCACAGTTACTCGACTTCGAATACAACTGCTTGTCTCGTAGAATCTGTAAAACATCCGTTCAACGTGCATCATGATCCTCTTCAAAACGAGAATACACCAAAATATTGTCTATGAAGATAACCATAAATTGATCCAAGTATAAATGTAATACTCAATTCATCAAATCCATGAACGCAGCAAGGGCATTAGTTAAACAAAACGACATGACCAACAACTCATAATGCCCATAACAAGTCCTAAAAGCAGTTTTCAAGATATTAGACTCCTTCACCTTCAACTGATAATACCCAAATCTTAAATCAATTTTCAGAAACACCGTTGCACCTCGAAACTGATCAAACAACTCAACAATTCAAGGCAAAGGATACTTATTCTTGATGGTCAACTTATTCAACCGCCTATATTCAATACACATCTGCATCGTATCATCTTTCTTATTTATAAACAAAATCGGTACACCCTACAGAGATACACTTGGTCCAATGAACCCTCTGTCAAGTAGCTCATGCAACTAAATATTTAATTTCTTGAGCTCTTTTGGTGCTATGTGATAGGGAGTAATAGACACCAGTGTAGTACTAAGGTAAAACTCAATACTAAACTCAACTTCACGTTCTGGTGGCAAACCCGAAAACTCTTCAGGAGACATGTCATGAAAATCCTTAACAGTGCGAATATCCTGAACACTTTACTCCTTACTAACCAAATTCATCATATACACCAAAGAACCTTCACAACCTTTGCCAATCATCTTTTCAACCTTCATAGCGAAAACCACATTAGACATAAATCTCTGTCTTTCACCAACAACAATAATTTCTAACCCTTCACTATTCCTCAATGTAATTTGTTTCGTCTCAAAATCTACCTTAGTCTTATGCTCAGTCCAACAATCCATACCAAGAATCACATCAAAAGCATAGAATGACAATTCTATACTATCAATAGAGAAAATGTGCCCTTGAATCATAAGGGGACATCTACAATAAACTTTATTCACTACTACACTATCACTGAAAGAACTAATAACAGTCATACCCGAATCAATAGTCTCTACAGGAATCCCTAACTTACAAGTCAATTTACTCAAGATATACGAAAAAGTAGAACAAGAATCAACCAAAGAAAATAATGGAGTAAACTGCAAAGTGAATGTACCTACAATGACATCAGTCAAATCCTAATCCTCTGGCTCACTAACAGCATAAACTAGAGCTGGCCCTCTAGACTCAACCCGTGAACCAATAGTATAAGCAATAATTTCTTTCCAAACTGGTCTCCCACGTCTACCACGATCACGATCTCTAGCAGGCACAATAGTAGGTGTCGAACTCTGAGTCTATGAAACCTCTACTCTATTTGGGCAATCCCTCAAAAAATGTTCCTTCGAACCATACTTATAACAACCACATGTCATCTTGTGACACTCACCAGGATGCCTACGCTCACAATGTGCACAAAGAGGCTATCCAGAACCACCCATCGAACCACCAGTACTGACTACAACACTACACTATTACCTAGACTGACTCGGTCGAGACCCACGTCTCGCACCTCTACTAGAAATATGGCTATCACACCCTCTCTTTAGTCGTCAGCCAGATGCACCATCAGAAGTCTTCTTACCAGATTCAGTAACCACAGAAGAGGGAACTCAGCAAAAGTCCCTTCAATCACTTTAGCTTTCTCCACTAACTCATCAAATATCTTCGTATTCTAGGCTACCAAATAAACCCAAATCTCACGATTCAACTTAAAACGAAACCTCTTAAAATTGTCCCTCTTAGCCAGAACCATCTCAGGAGCATACTGACAAATCTCCCTAAACTAGATCCAGAAACTCAAGTTTACTAGCCTCCATATATTGCTCGCCCATAAACATTCTCTTAAAAACATCAATAAAGTAACCCCAAGTCAAATGATCAGCAATAGTATCTCTCTTAACCACATTCCACTAAAGATGAGCCTTACCTCGAGTAGAGACACAATAAAACCCAACTTCTCCTCGTTAAAATAGGACATCTGCTTGAGGATCCTTTCAACTCCTTCCAACCAGTACTCAGTTACGGTTGGACCAGTCCCTTTTATCAAGAAAACACGATGTCTACCCGCAAACGTTCAAATGGCAACCCTCGATTAATAGGTGCAGGATTGGAAGGTGTAGGAGTAGGACTAGCACCAGCAATCCGCTAGAACGCTCCAATCATAGTTTACATTAGAGGGCCTACATCCTCATCAGGTATGTTCACTCTACATGGTGGCATAGGAGGTGTAGAGGATGTACCATCCTCTTCTACACTGGCTCTCACATTAACACATCTAGGAGGCATATCGAATCTAATAATTTAACACACAAACAAACAAACAAGGGTGTGAGTAGCGGGAAATGATCCAAGTTACATTCTTACAAGAAAATTTTAAGCTTAAGACAATGTATTCTCGTTCTTACCCCACATGGAATTCATTCAAAGATATTTCCAAACAATTTTAAACAATTAGAGTTACTTAAACACATGGGTTTTTGAATCTATGGGTTACAAAACCCCAACCCATACAACAATTACATAAGTTCGAGTGTTAATCAACTTAGGCTCTAATACCACTAAATGTAACACCTTATACCTAGTCCAGTCGTCGAGCCCGAATATCAGGACAACACACCACCGTCATACATCACACACATTTTACATTGCCTCATTATTAAGTAACACCCTTTTATTTTAGCATATGTGGAACGATGGAAATGTGCAAGTGTACACAATCGTTATCAAGTAATAAAGTGACAAGTAAATGTCGAGTTATCGTACCCACAAAGACTATGAAAGAAAATATTTATGAAATGTGAAATTAAACAAATTGGTGGTGAAAAAAAAAGTTGATTTGAAGAAATGATCTAAAAACTAAAAATTAACTAAGGAAAATAAAAAGTAAAATTTCCAATGCACGATTTCAAAAATATGTGTTTTAATCAATACGACATAAATGTGTTAGATCAATTACATTCTTTAACTTAAAATTACTTAACTCACATTCATGCTATTATGAATAATTTCACGACAACTTGGTCTTTTGCAAACTAATGCACATACAAACATGCTATTATGAATAATTTCACGGGAACTTGGTATTTTGCAAACTAATGCACATACAAACTTACTAAACCAATTAATCTCTTGAACATATTACTATGACAATTCAAACAATTAATCAAATTTCATAAGCAAGTATAAGATTAAGTGAAGTAACAACATAGTCCTATATTGAAACAATTTAATCATAATAATCTTGCAAGTTATGCAAGGCTAATGTCTTTATTTAATACCGTTGAAAATTTAACCTTGACTACCTTAGAAGATTAAACATGCATCAATTAAATATTGTGTCAATTAATTACAAGTTCAATACAATTAATAATTAACTCATTTGTTACCTTACAATTATAATGCAAGTATAACATAGGCATGATTTTATCTAATTGAACAAATTACCAAAGCCTAATAACAACACGAACACAATTATAATAATTTAAGTGGATAGAATGCAATCAATCTAACACGAATTAAATTTAAGTCATTTTAATTAAATCAAGAATAACAATGCAACAAATATTAATGTTCATGATCACAACATAAATGCCTTCCTAGGTTTCATATTCTAAATTTTTAAGACTAAATGTGCCACTAATAAACTACCAAGCAATATAACATTGTAACAATCTAGAAGGAAGCTGATGTTCCATTTTCACTTACTAACATATAATACACTTAGTCACAAACTCTAATATATCATTTTTCATGCCTGACCACCAACAGAATAGCTTCAAATCATTGTACATTTTAGTGTTGCTTGGATGCATCCCATATAGGCTACAATGGGCTTCTTAAAGGATGTCATGTCTAAGTTCATCATCCTTTGGAACATACAATCTGTTCTTGAAGCATAAAATCCCATCTACAGTAATAGTGAACATACTTTGCTGCAAATCTTGGGCTCTGTCAACAAGGTTGACCTCACTTTCAACATTGATAAAATTGAACCATCACATTCCAACACTAAGCATGCATTCCTAGCTCTTAGAGAAAAGAATGGTTTCCTACATAATGCATTTTCCATGACATTCACCTTTCCAAAATAATAGTCGGTAGCAAGATCATAGTCTTTAAGAAACTCTACTCATATGTGTTGCATCAAATTTAATTTTTTTTGGAAGTAGATAATTCAAACTCTGATGGTCCATGAAAACATAACATTTCTCTTTATATAGATAATGCCTCAAAATTTTTAAGGCAAAAAACACAACTTCAAGCTTTAAATCATGTGTAAGATAATTCTTTTTATGTGGTTTGAGTTGACGCGAAGCATACACAACCACTTACCATCTTGCACCAAGATGCACCCAAGCCCATTATAAGAGACGTCACTAAAAAACACAAAGTCATTTCTAGAATCTAGTTGTGCTAAGACAGGTGCCTTACTTAATGTTGCCTTCAACTTCCCAAAGCTTTGTTGGCAGTTTTTGGTCCATGCAAACTTAACATTTTTCTATAGAAACTTTGTTATTGGAGAAGCAATCATTGGAAATCCCTTTAAAAATCTTCTATAATACCCAACTAGGTGTCACATGTAAAATGATATGCGATTTTTTGCAAGTATACACGTCAGTTCAAGTAATAAAATGGTCAAGTTATTATAATTTGGTTAATGCTATGGCAAAAGTGAAAGTAGAAATGTAATAGCAATAACAAGAGTGACTATCCAAATAGAATGTAAACAAAGAAATTAGCAACTAAATATGCTATGATACGAACTCGTTTCGTGATTGATTCTAGTCGTTAGTGATGCCCGATCGTGAATTGAGTAGAATAGAATCGTTTCGGTTTAAAGGAAACAAAATAGAAATAATGGCTTCAAACAAAGGTAATAAACAAAATAGATAGGAAACAATAGCAAATTAATTGGCTAAGACCGAGAATGAACCAGCAAATAAGGGAATTGTTGACCCAAATCTCAAAATGGTGCTTAGGTGTTTAACGGTTTAAAGAAACAGCAAGAAACCTTGACCCACTATCAACTATGATAGGAACCAAAGGTATATTGAACGCCACACCAAAGGTGATAAGTTCAGCAACAAAGAAAAGATGGACGCCACAAGTTATGTTTGATAAGTCAAATCAATTCCGAAAGAACAAAGAGAATTGGATAGCTCACAATTCAAATATTTCATCTATACTCAGCAAAAAGTTCCTTTTCTAAGGCTGATTACAACTATTTATAATACTAGAACAAGGTAACCGAATGGTCAAAAAAATATCCAACTAAATGTGCCATAAAAACTGATGTCTTTTCTTATGCTTTGAGCCAAGTAACTCCTTCCATAAAATCACTTCAATTCAGCTGATTTGAATGTCTTTAATGGCTAAAAAAATGACTCTTGAGTTGTCCTTGGCTAGTTGAATAGACACCATCTCTTAACCAGCTCCTTAATGACATTCAAAGGCTTGATTAATTTCTCTTGAAAGCTCCAAAACAATTGGAAGTGGAAGAGTTGCTGCTGAATTTTAAAGGGCATAAAATGCTCTTTAAAATCTCCTTTTAATGATCTTTAAGCTCCTTTTTTTAACAGCCCCTTTAATTTAACTCAAAAGAACTTGAACAGCCACTTATTAAATGTGTAACAGCCTTGAATTGTAACCACTATAAGCTAAAAGGTCACCTGCAATAAACACATTAAAATGAGTTTATTAAACACATGAAAACACTTATTAATCATAACTCACACTAAACTTACTTAAATAAATAAACTAAAACATATATGCAATAATTATTCCAGCAACTAGTTTAATTAAAGAAGCATAATTAAATGAACTTAACTCATGCATCAATAAATAATCCTAGGAACTAGATTAATTAAGAACAACACTTATTAAATAAAGTTAAACAAAAACACTTATTAATTAAAACTAAGATGAGTTGAATAAATGTTCAAGAAATCATTTATTAAACTAAGATGCTTAAATGCATGGTTTTGAAATGCAATTTTAACTAACATGAAAGTTACATAATTAAACTAACTTGACTTAATTTAATGATGCAAAATTAACTAACATGAAAGTTACATAATGCATGACTTTATTAAATGCGAACACATATTAATGATGTGCAAACTATGACATAATTAAAAACACAAACTAAAATAACTAAAAATTAATGAATCAAAGTCCGTATTTTCCAGCAGCCAAATTAACAAACTAAAATTAAAAGCTTCATTTTGCACTTGGGCCCCTCGAGTTTGGGCCAATCTCGGTAGCATCGAGTTGTGTCGTAACATGATGCGTTTGGGATCGCATAATGCTATGACAAAGATACTATGACAAAGAATAACGATAAAGTGATGTTGATTCGAAAGGTTGAGATTACCCAAAATCGACCCTTACTATCAATAATGCCTGGGCAAAATCATGTTTACTTTACTGCACAGAAGAGTTCTAAAATGGCCTGCCTCTCACAAGAGCAAAACCTCAAGTTACCTTTCCTGTGTCAATAGGATTTTTAGATGTCTTACATGGGTTCCTTCTGTATGATTGTGACCCTATGTCTAAATTCGACTACAAGTGTCTATCGAATACTTGTTCATTTCATTTAATTTTAATCCAACCCTTTTGGAATTAAAATCAGTTTATAGTTTGTGAACAACCTTGTATGTCTAGAGATCATTTCATTTTAATTAAGAAATAAGAACAATTAAATGAAATAGTAAAGTAAATTAGATATATGTGGCATCCATAAAAACTGTTATGGTTTCATAGAAAGTAATCCCAACCCTATGAGATTTAGCTCATGGGCTTGGAAATAAAATTCCAAACCAAAATATTATCCAACATTGCATTGAACTACTTCAATTCAATCTTTCAAAGGAACACTAATGGAAATAATGAAAGAACTTTGGAAAGAAACTTTCACTTGCCCAATCCACACTTCGACAACACAGCTTCCTATGATGACTAAGAAGGACTAACTTCGACTTCCTATCCTTTGTGCAGTCGGACCCTTATTCAAGCCTAAGGATCTTTCCTACTTTTTTCTACCATTTCTGAGGTCCGCTTCATTGGTTTTTATAGATTGATTAGGATAGGGTTAGCTAACATCTCGTGATTATCTTCTCCTCCTTTAGGGGATTTATCTAGTAGAAGTTTGAATCTGAACTAGGATTGCTGCGCGAAAAATGTTGACTTGGTCTTCCTTGCATTGCCACAGCATCGTCCTTTGCCCTGACAAAACATCACTTCTTTATTTCCTCGTTCCAAAACCTGTTCCTGTCACATAAAAAACTCCACCACAAGTGATTAAACGCACCACCCTAACAAAGTCCAAGTCCTAATGCAATATTAAAAATGCTAACTAAAATGTTCTAAAATGCAACAAAATATACTTAAGTACAACCAATTGTCTGAAGGCATGAAATATAACTCTTTTCAAGAGTTATCACACCCCCAAACCTTAGTATTGCTTGTCTTCAAGTAAAATACATCTAAATGCATGAATTCATGCATCTTGCCTTAGCAATGAACTTTATCGTACTGCCTAGCTATTCGAAAAATAATTTATACTTTCATTCTTAGCAATCTTCTATTTTCCTAAAACTTATTCAAATGTCAAAGGTTTGTTCAGCAAAGGTAGTGCAAAAATTTCTCCTTAAAAACAAAATTTCCTAAGTACCCATGCATTCTCTCTTTCGTCCTATACCAAGTATCTTTTTACTTACTTAGTTCATTTGCTACCTAAACACAAGTCACTTTATTTAAGCCCATATCAAAATATATATTTTTATATTTTTATTATTCTTTTTTTTTGAAACAGTATTATTAATATGGGATTTAGCATGTCACAAAATTCTTTGAATTTGCAATCTTGATGGAACATACAACGAATTGCTGAGTACTCAGTCATGTCACAATTTAAACCAAAAGTCACTCACAAAGCTAAGGCTTTTAAATAAAAGGATGGATGGAGCATACAACTACCACCTTAGCTACTCAGTCCTTTGCTACAGTGGAATGCCCCTAAAATTATACAACACACTCTTACTTAGGTCCTCATTTCTAATCAATAGCATGATGAAGCAAAAAAAGTGATGCTGGCCTACTTAGCAACTCTAAGCATTGGAGTGCGTACTTATTTAAACAATATGTTGTGGCAATTTAACTAATATTTGGTTTCAAAATTCCCTAAGGGCATTAAAAAGATACTTACTATATTTCAAAAATCCATAAAAAAATAGAGTATAGGACATCCCATTTTTAGAAATCAATTTCTAAGCAACTTAGCCTAAGCTAACTTCACCCAATCCATTGTTACTTGTTCTAGGTATATCGAAAAAATTTAAGCTCATCATCGAACATCATAAAGAAAAATTGTACTTCTTATAAACAAATTAGTATTTCAATAGTTATTATGCCATGGAAAAATATCTTATATGCAAAAATGAACATAAAAATTGCAACCTAGATGCACAATACACCCCCAAACCTAAGGGATACATTGTCCTCAATGCATGTAAAATAATGAGCAATATATAACAAGTATGAATATCCACACAAATGAGAAGAAAGAAAAAAAAATATACAATGCATGAGAAAAAAACAAAACTTAACTTCCTTGGACTAGAACGTTGGCACTTCATTCAATTTTTTCTTGTGGACTTGTGAGCACCGACTTTGTATCCATCTTCCTTTTTCGTTGGTCAGCTTCCTCACCTTCTTTGTCGGTCTCCATTAGTTCTTCAGTTGATCAATTTCTTAATCCTGAGTAGTCATGGAGATGGGTGAAGATGTCGGTTTAGGAGTTTTACCCTTTTCAATGGTAGTAGCTGGTGTAGTGGTAAGGACATTTGTTTCTTCCTTTCCTTCTTCTACATCCTTCTCTAGGTCGGTAGAGTTTTCCTTCTCTAACTCTTCCTCAATAGCTTTTCCTTTATCTGTAGTGACTCATTCAGTCACAAGGTCAGTTCTAGCAGCGGGTGGAACTAGCTATTTTCCAACCTCATTAGATGAGAGCAAAGTAGTTGGGAAAGTAGGAAATTTTGGCATGGGTCTCAAAATTTTTTTCTAGAGGGATCTTCTTAATGCCAAATCCTTATCTTTCACATATGACCCATACCGAGCCTGGCGTTCATTGTTTTGTTCCAACTCTTCCATCATCTCGTATTGTCGTACCTTAAACAGAGACAACCTTTGTTCTAACTGTTTTAGAGAAGTCAAGATTTCCTAGTCCTGAGAGGTGGGAGATGATGTTGTGGGAATACATGTGGTAGGGGAAGCTTGATTATCCTGAGATGCTGCGGCAAACTCAATTCGTCGAAGCTTGGCAAAAATTGCTCACGTTATCCCACTCTTATTGGGGGTAATGTCCTTAGTATCAACTAAAGGCACATTTTCCATCTTACATAGGGTAGAAATAAGGGAAGGAAAATTCAAACTCCAACCTTTCTTATCGGCACACCTATGGACCTCTTGGAAGATAATCTTCCCCACATTTATTTGTCTTCCTTGTAGAATAGAATGCAACAGCAACATTCTTTCTTTTGACACAGTCGTGTTATGCATAGATGACATAAGGCAACTCTTTAAAAAGTGGTACCACACCTTCCCAATTGGTTGTAATGCAGCTCTTTCAACTGTGTAACACTCATGGCTGGAAATAATACATTGTGTTCGTTCAACGCATAAATCCTATAATATTTTTCCCAACCCCTCCGATGTAATATTCTCAGCAAATTTAGAATGCTCATCTCTAACCCCCTCGATGCCGCACTGGGCATTAATATGGTCTTTGTCGAATGGCATAGATTTACCCCGTACATAAATGAAGGGAGAATCTGGGAAATTTATATGAGCATAAAACTCTCTTACCACTTTACCTACAACATCCCCTGGGTGTATACAAAACATGCTGTAATTGTGCTTTTCTACATTCGAGGATGTCGATTCATCATACAGCATGTAGGGTTCATCCTTCAATAAAACTCCTTGTTCAAAACAAAATGGTCGCTTTAGAATATTAGTTGAATACCTTGTGGCTGTAGCAACATTGAAGAATATATTTGGTTGCGGGGCACTAGCACACGAAGATTCTATTATTTTAGAAGTACTACTTACACTAGCCATGAAGACAAGGTCAGGGAAACAAAAAAGGAAAATAATGGAGTAAACAACAAATAGCAAAGAGGTTGAAGACGAGAGAATCATAAAAATGTGAACTTTTTGAGAAGTGGGAAACATTAACCAGTTGAAGAAAATAAAAAGGGATAATGATGACAGTTTTTAGGGAATGGAAAACGTGAGGAAGAAGGGTTATGACGTGGAGGAAAAGTTAAAAATGGAAAAGACTTTTGGGTGAAAAATGAATTAAACGAGCCCTAAATTGTGGGTTTCATGCTTTGGGCTTCCCAATATTCACTAAATGCAACTGCCTAAAAATCTTTCCTTTGGAATTTTCTAACCGGCCAATTCTTTTATTAACACCTCATCATTTAGTTTGTCATGGCATAACATTTCTTTGTAATGTTGTGGCAAACTACTACTATGTTATACACTAACAAATCCTGCTTATTTTATTATGCTCTTGTTCATAATAATAAAAATATAAATGAAATTGTATTAGAAATAAAAAGAATAAAATAAATAAATAAAAGGAAAAGAACTATTTATTGACGAAAACAAAATAGTCAAACATCACGAAGGCTAATGCTTTGCTTGTCACGCTCTATAGGAGCACCCTAGTAATGCTTCAAGTGTTGTCCATTATCCTTGAATGTAGCCCCTGTTCTTTGGTCTTTAACAACAACAAAACCATGTGAATACACTTGAATTACTTTAAAAGGTCCTGACGATTGAGATTTTAACTTACCAGGAAATAATTTCAGCCTGGAATTAAACAATAATACATGTTTTCCAGGTTCAAATTGCCTTGGTAAAATTCTAGCATCATGCCATCGCTTGGTTTTTTTCCTTATAAAAACGAGCATTCTCATATGCTTGAGTTCGAAACTCTTCCCTCTCATTCAATTCTAGCAATCTCTTGTTGCCAACAACAACCCAATCCATGTTCAGCTTCTTAATGCCCAAAATGCTATATGCTCAAGTTCAACAGGTAAATTACATGGCTTACCGTAAACAAGTTAAAAAGGTGACATCCCTAGGGGTTATTTAAATGCAGTTCACTATGCCCATAGAGCTTCATCTAATCTAGTAGACCAGTCCTTTCGAGATGGATTAACCACTTTTTCCATAATTTGTTTAATTTCTCTATTAGAAATTTCAACTTGGCCATTTGTCTGAGGGTGATACACCGTGGCAATTCTATGTTTCACCCTATATCTATGTAAGGATTGGCCATCAGTTTGAAATCAAAATGGGATCCCTCGTCACTGATAACGGCTCTCGGTGTACCAAATCATGTGAAAATGTTCTTATGCAAAAATTCCAATATCAACTTAACATCATTAGAGGCTAGGGCTACTGCTTCTACCCACTTAGAAACATAGTCTATTGCAAAAATTATGTATAGCTTACACACGGGTGGTGGAACCGGACCCATAAAGTCTATTCCCCATACATCAAACAGTTCAATCTCCAATATACTTTCCAATGGCAATTTCTGTCTCCTAGACACATTTCTTGTTCTCTGACAATGGTCACACAACCTATAAAATTCATGAGTATCTTTAAATAAACTTGGCCAATAGAATCCTGATTGGAGTACCTTCGCAACTATTTTCATCCCTTCAAAATGTCCTCCATATGGGTCAGAGTGACAATGTTTTAAGACACTATGTATCTCATCGTTGGGGACACACGTCCGAATTATTTGATCTGCAAAATACTTGAATAGGAATGGTTCATCCCAATGTACTGTTTGGCATCATGAAGAAATTTTTATTTTCTTAAAGCATTGAAGTCAGGTGCCATTACACCACTTACTAAGTAGTTTACTATGTAGGCGTACCAAGGCAATGCCTTGGCAATAAGCAACTATTCATCGGGAATTCTTCCTTAATATATTTCTTGCCTTCATCTTCATTCCTAGATACTATTCTTGATAAATGGTCAGCCACTTGATTTTCGGTTCCCTTCTGATCTCTAATTTCCAAATCAAAATCTTGTAACAAGAGTATCCACCTAATCAATCCCGACTTGATTTTTTTTCGTACCAAGTACTTGATAGTCGAGTGATCTATGTAGACAGTGACCTTTGTTCCTACTAAATAATAACAGAATTTGTCAAATGCAAATACCACTACCAGTAATTCCTTCTGTAGTGGTATAATTAAGCTGAGTAACTTGTTTCTCATTTGACCCAAAAATGCTCCCACAGCATAATCATTGGCTTCACACATGAGTTCAAAGGGCAATGTCCATTCTAGAGCAACCACAATCAGTGCAACTACAAGTCACCTCTTGAGTTCCTCGAAAGCTTGCAAACATTGATCATCAAAATTAAAAGGTTCTTTTGTTCAAGTCAAGTACACAAGGGTTTAGATATTTTCAAAAAATCCTTGATAAATCTTCTGCAAAATCCTATGTGCCCTAGAAAACTTTTAATACCCTTAACACTGGTGGGTGGCGGCAATTTTTCAATCACTTCTATTTTCGCTTCAATTCCTCGCCGTGACACCCTATGCCCCAGGACAATGCCTTCACAGACCATGAAATGACATTTCTCCTAGTTTAATACTAGATTCGTTTCTTCACAATGGCATAAAACCATCTCCAAATTTCTTAAGCAATCTTTAAAAAAATTTATGAACACATAAATCATCCATAAAAGCTTCAAGGAGATTTTCCACCATGTCTAAGAATATGGCCATCTTGCAACGCTGGAAAGTTTTCGAGGCATTACGTAACCTAATCGATATTCGCCTGAATGCGAAAGTGCCATATGGACACATGAAAGTTGTCTTCTCTTGATCTTCAGGTGCTATGGAAATCTAATTATATTTTGAATAACCATTTAGGAAACAATAAAATGCCTTACCACCTAATCTATCCAACATTTGATCGATGAATGGCATAGGGAAATGATCCTTCCTAGTTGTCTTGTTAAGCCTATGTTAGTCCATACACACTCTCTATCTCGCAATAGTACAAGTTGATATGAGCTCATTGGTGTCATTACTTACTACCGTGACACCCCCTTTCTTGGGTACACATTGCATAGGACTTACCCACTAGTTGTCAGAAATTGGGTAAATAATGCTAGCATCAAGCCATTTGATAATTTCTTTCTTAACAACTTCGTTCATAATTGGATACAGTCGTCTATGTTTTTCAATAGATTTGTTATGGCAATCTTCCAATAAAATTTTATGCATACAAAATGTAGGGCTAATTTCCTTTATATCGACAAGGGTCCAACCCAATGCTCTTTTGGGTCGTTGTAACACTTCTAACAACCTGTCCTCTTACTCAGGGTTAGCTTAGAAGAAATTACAACTGGCAAAGTATTATTATTTCTCAAATACACATGTTTCAAATGTTGTGGCAGAGGCTTTAAGTCTAGAACGGGAGATTCCTCGTAGATGGTTTATGAAGCTTAAAAGATTGTTCTGATAAATCCAGGTATTCAAATTTCTTCCCTGGCATATCCATTATTTGCTAGGCTTCCATAAATTCACCAAGCTCTTCAAAACTTACTGTGTCACCTTGCTCCATCAAATAGTCTTCACTATCAGAATTGTCGTCGCAAAATTTTGCGAATTTTTCCACTGTTGTTTCTATTAGGTCAAAAGTGTGACATTCCTCATTCTCATTTGCAAATTTTAACGCATTAAACACATTAAAAGTAACTTATTGATCATTCACTCTCATGGTTAGCTCATCTTTCTGTACATCAATTAGGGAACTATCAGTAGCAAGAAACAATCTTCCAAGAATAATTGGTACATCATGGTCAACTTCACATTCTAAAATAAGAAAATATGCAGAAAAGATAAATTTATCCACCCTTACCAATACATCTTTAATTTTACCTTCTGGATAGGCGTAAAATTGGTTAGCCGATTGCAACGTTACTGTGGTAGGTCTCACTTTCCCAATTCCTAGCTTCTTGAAAATAGACATAAGCATTAGATTTATACTTGCGCCTAGATCACATAATGCCTTTGTTACATAATGATTTTCAACTAAACATAGGATAGTGAAACTCTCTAGGTCCTTTAACTTTGAAGGCAGCTTATTCATCAACATTGTTGTGCACCCTTCAGTGAGAGCAACAGTCTCAAATTCTCCCAACCTACATTTCTTCGACAGTATATCTTTCATGAATTTCAAGTAATTGGGCAGTTTCTCCAAATCTTTGACTAGCGTTATGTTAATATGGAGTTGCTTCAAAACCTCAACAAAACCTTTTGAACTGGGCAACTTGTTTGGAATTATGGAATCGCATTGAAAAAGGTAAAGGTGGTCGTCCTTAAGGTTGCTAATATTGTTTTGTTGTGACATTTTTCTTCGCAACATGATCTAATTTTACCATAAAATTATCTTGCTTATCCTTTTCAGTTTTTGTATGCTTTTCAAATGGTTC
The DNA here is from genome assembly GCF_025698545.1 of Gossypium raimondii. Taxonomy (NCBI): domain Eukaryota; kingdom Viridiplantae; phylum Streptophyta; class Magnoliopsida; order Malvales; family Malvaceae; genus Gossypium; species Gossypium raimondii. The sequence continues at coordinate 23,121,206 of NC_068576.1, read as the reverse complement.
TGAGATCTTTACCTGATTGTTACTTGCATTATCCTCTCCTACAGCAGAATTGTGAACAACATCACTCAACTGAGTCTCGCTTCTAAGGGTGATTGATTTTCAATGCTCCTTGTATTGTGTTCTTGATTTCTCTAAAACACCCCTAGCCCATATCCATCACCGAAATATGGTTATAGAGCATAACCAAAAATATCAATTCAAAATAATAAAAAATTTAAAACATTTAATTGACATCATCAATCATAGGAAAACCAATTAAAGACATATACATGTTCCCTTATTCGAGCCCTCGAGGCCCTAAAAACACATTAGAAACAAATCGGGACTAAATCAAAAACATATAGAATTTTTCAAAAAAATTTGAAAATTTTCAAACTGTAGAGGTCACACGGCCGTGTGACTAGGCCATGTGGACATTCGAAGTAGGGACACACGGCAGTGTCGCCTAGCTGTGTGTCATACACGGGTGAGACACACGCCCGTGTCTCTAGCCGTATGGATGAAAAATAGGTCATTTCCAAGCCATTTTTCTCACCGAAACATGTATCCACCTACAAGCAATTTTCCACATGTAAACAAGCATTCAAAATGTACCAAATTATGCATCAAAAAGCTAAACAAATAAGGTAAATATTCATACATCCAGTATGCCTAAAAGGCACCTCAATCACAACAATTAAACATGTATAACCATATGCAAAATTTAGCTACAAGTTCAACTAATTTATAACTAAGTTTATGCCAAATCATACCATTTTGTTTACCTATCAAATTCACACCAAAAAGTACCAAATATGCCATTTAACATCTTGCACCAATAGCCATACATGTCATCTATAACAATTATATCAATTCACCACATTCAAACATATCAAAAGACCATTTATAACATGCATTTTTAACTACCATTCCATCTTCTAATATTCAAGTATCATAAGCCATGATATCAACCATTATAAGGCCAAATATATACATGCCAAAATTAACACCATTTCAGATCCAAAATGCCATAAACATAAGCCAAAAACAAATGGCTAAATCATTAAACAAAAACACCTATACATGCCATTATAACCAAAACTTAGAAACACCAAAATCTACCTATTTAGCCGCTAGATAATGTGATATAACTCTGACAAGTTTCCAACCCAGACGAGCTTCCAATTCACTATAAAACACGGAAAATAACATAGAGTAACCATAAATTCTTAGTAAGTTCGTATAATATAAAACTCAACTACCATTTCATCATATAATAAGTAAGTTAAACATGGCATAATCCAATCACACCTTGGCCAAAGCCTAAGCATTTACACCAAACATGTTAGTCATATAAGCATATAACATAAGCAATTTAATCACAGATGATCACAACATTTAATCATGTATCATATGCATATATCATCCATCTCAACTTTAATTATACCATGTATCACCAATTCAATGCAAATCACATGTGTTCATGTCTTAGTTCAAATCGAACTCTTACCATTCTCTTTCAAATCATGTCCGTTGAACCATTTAGAATACCGTTGGATACTCGGGATAGCTCACACATAGTGTGCTAACTCATGTAACTGTAATTCATAAAATCCTGTACATGTATGCTCACACGAGCTCTGAATCAGAATTCTTACACAAGCTGTGAAAATGGGCCTGCTCACACGAGCTGTGGATCAGAATGTAGGTACATGATGTTGCTCACACAAGCTGTGAAGTATCCGCAACACATGCCAGTCCTCAGCCATCTGTAAGACATTCAAGACCAGCACCTGAATCATGTAAACCCTAATGATATGTCATTTGTATCCTACGAACTCTTAAGGTTCAAACGGGACTCGTAGTCGACATAACATCGTTGGATATGCAATCGGTATATATATAAATATGGCAGTCCACAATATATGCATAATTCAATTAAAAACACATAAATACAGTATAATTACACGAACTTACCTCGACGATTAAACGTAGATAAGGAGGTGATTATTCCAAAACTTTATCTTTTCCACGATCTAAAGGCATACGAGGTTTGTCTTGATCTAGATGAGTAAATTCAGCTCAATTCAATACTTATTTTATTCAATTTAACCCAAACTCATATTTTAGAAAAATTAAATTTTGCCCTTATAATTTTGATTTCATTTCAATTTCGTCCCTAGCTCATAAAATGAAAATTCATGAAATTTCCATTAACCCACCATAGCCAAATTTCACATAGGTCCCTAAAAAGCCCTATATTTCATTTATTTCACAATTTCACCATGAATATTTTCTATTTTTTGATTTAACTACTATTTGAAAATTTCATCAAAAATCACTTATGTTCAATCATGACAAAAATCTAATCGTTTAACAGTTTTACAAATTAGTCCCTGGGCTAGCAGGATTAAGCTACAATATCCGAAAACATATAAATCATTAAAAGCGGGACGAAAAATGACTTACATGCACACACCAAGGTTGGTCAAATGCTTCAAGCCCTAGCTATGGCTTCCTGTCCTTCAATTTTGGTGGTGTTTCACATTAAGGAAGACGACACCATTATTTTATTTTGTTTTTAATTTACTTATTAACTTACTTACTAATTTAACCTTACTTGTAACCTTTAAAATTTCATAATTAATGACATATTTGTCCATTCAAAATAACAATGGTTTATTTACCACATAAACCCCTTTACTAATTAATTTCATAGTCATTTGATACCTTTAACTTATAGAACTCAACTTTTGCACTTTATACAATTTAGTCCTTTTTATCAAATTAAGCATTCAAATGGTAAAATTTCTGAACGAAATTTTTATATGGTAATACTAACATGCTGTAGACATTAATATAATAATAAAATAAATATTTTTATGTCAGATTTGTGGTCCCAAAACCACTATTTTGATTTTACTAAAATTAGGTTGTTACAACTCTCCCCCAAAGGAATTTTTGTCCCCGAAAATCTTACCAGAAAAGAGGTTCTGATATTGGTTTCTCATAGCTTCCTCGGGTTCCTAGGTGGCTTCCTCTATCCTATGACATTGCCAAATAATCTTTACTAAAGCTATGCTCTTATATCTCAATTCTTTAACTTCTCGAGCCAAAATTCTGATTGGTTCCTCGCTATACGACATATTAGACCGAATCTCAATATCCACTGGTGAGATAACATGTGAAAGCTCAGATTGGTACTGTCGTAACATAGATACGTGAAACACGTTATGATTCTTTTCTACCTCTAATGGTAAAGCTAACTGATATGCTACTGGTCCGATTTTTTCAATAAGCTCATACGACCCGATAAATCGCGGTCTTAGATTTCCTTTGCGATCTAAACGAAGAAATTTCTTCCAAGGCAATACTTTCAGGAATACTCTATCACCGACTTGAAATTCAATGTCTTTACATTTCAAATCCACATAGAATTTCTATCGATCCGAAGCTGCTTTCAAACTATCTCGAATTACTTTTACTTTTTCTTCAATTTCTCGAATCAAATCAACCCCGTGAATCTTATTCTCACGAAGCTCAGTCCAACACAAAGGAGTTGGCATTTACGACCATTCAAAGCTTCATACGGTGCCATCTTTATGCTTTACTAATAACTATAGTTATACGCAAATTCAACCAACGGTAAATATCTCTCCCAGTTGCCTTCAAATTCTAACACACAACAACGAAGCATATCCACGAGTATCTGAATTACTCGTTCAGACTGACCATCGGTCTGAGGATCAAATGCAGTGCCAAAATGCAACCGCGTAACTAGAGCTTCCTGTAAGTTTTTCTGTAATCGTGATGTAAACCGCAGATCTCTATCCGAAATTATAGAAACTGGCACCCCGTGCAATCTGACAATCTCTGAAACGTATAACTAAACTAACCTCTCTAGGGAGTGATCTGCATGTACCAAAATAAAATTTGATTTTGTCAGACGATCAACGACAACCCAAATTGCATCCTTCTTTCTTAGAGACAGTGGTAAAGCCGATACGAAGTCCATCATAACTCGTTCCCATTTCCATTCCGGTATCATTACTGGCTGCAATAACCCAAAAGGTACTTGATGTTTGGCTTTAACTTGCTGACATTCTAAAAATTTCAATACAAAGTTAGAAATCTCTCATTTCATTCCCAGCCACCAGTACATTTGTTTCAAATCACTGTAAATCTTATTACTTCCCGGATGAACAGACAAGCTGCCACTATGAGCTTCTTGTAAAATCTTCCGAATGAGCTCTGGATTCTTCGGTACACAAGTCCTACCTCTAAAAAATACACAATCATCGGATCTAATGTGAAATTTTGAATCAGAAGTTAACTTACTTTGTTTCCATTTAGCTAGCAACTCGTCATCATGCTTCTAAGCTTCACATAACTACTGTAAAAACATCAACCTAACTTTCAACTCAGCTAAAATTGAACCATCATCAGATAACGTCAGTCACGTATTCATTGCTCGCAAAGAAAATAAAGACTTTCTACTCAGCGCATCTGCAACTATATTCGTTTTACCTGGATGATAATCAATAATCAAATCATAGTTTTTCAATAACTCGAGCCACCTGCGCTATCTCAGATTCAGATCTTCCTTGACATTAGATACTTCATATTCTTATGATCAGTAAATATATGACACTTTTCGCCGTACAAATGGTATCGCAAAATCTTCAACGCAAACACTATAGCTGCTAATGCTAAATCATATGTCGGATAATTCTTTTTACGCTGCTTTAACTGTCTGGAAGCATAAGCTATCACTTTACTTTCCTGCATCAAAACACAGCCTAAACCATTCAAAGATGCATCGCTAAAAATCACAAATTCTTTACCCGATTCAGGCTGAACTAGTACTAGTGCTTTAGTCAACAGTGCCTTCAACTAATTGAAACTTTTCTGACATTTCTTAGACCATTCAAATTTCACATCTTTCTGTAACAGTCTTATCACTAATGTAGCAATCATCGAAAATCCCTTGATGAATCTTCTGTAATAACTAGCTAATCCTAGAAAACTTCTAACTTCTGATACGTTTCTCAGAGGTTTCCAGTCAACAACTGTAGAAATTTTACTCGGACCAACTCTGATGCCTTCGGCCAATACAATATGGCCCAGAAAATTGACTTATGAGAACCAAAATTCACATTTGCTAAATTTGGAAAACAATTACTTATCACGCAGGGTTTGCAGTATAGTTCTCAAATGCTCGGCATGCTCAGATTCATCTCGGGAATAAATTAGAATGTCGTCAATGAATACCATCACGAATCTGTCTAAATATGGTCTGAAGATTCTGTTTATCAAATCCATAAATACAGCAGGTACATTAGTTAAACAAAATGACATCTCAAGAAATTCATAATGTCCATACCTGGTCCTGAATGCAGTTTTCGGTACATCTGAATATTTAACCTGTAGCTGATAATAGCCAGAATGAAGATCAATTTTCAAAAATACTGTTGCACCTTTTATCTGGTCAAACAAATTGTCAATTCGTGGCAATGGATATTTATTCTTTATCGTAACTTTGTTGAGTTGTCGGTAGTCAATACACAATCCCAAGGTCTATCAATTCTTGTAATTGTGCTTTCAACTCTTTCAATTCAGTAGGAGCCATTCTATAAGGTGCTATCGATATCGATAATGTTCCCGGTACTAATTCAATAGCAAACTCAAGCTCTCTGATCAGTAGTAATCCGGGTAACTCCTCTGGAAACACATCAGGATATTCACAAACTACAAGCACTGGTTCAAGTTCCAACTCAGATACTTTAGAATCCAGTACATATGCAAGGTGAGCATCGCAACCTTTTCTCACATATTTGTACGCTAACATAGTTGAAATAACAATAGGCAACCCACTCAAATTGTCTGATTCAATCCGAAATGTCTCACCATTCTGACATTTCAATACAATAAGCTTTCATCTATAGTTCACAATAGCATCATGTAGAGTTAGCCAATCCATGCCCAAAATCTCATCAAATTCATCAAATGACAATAGCATCAAATCAACCGAAAAACTGTAACCCTGAGTCATCAAATGACAGTTCTTGCATACCTTATCAACTAACACATACTGACCTAGGAGGTTCGACACTTTAATCATGAATTCAGTGGACTCAACAGGTAAATTCTTACTTGATACTAAATTCGTGCACACATACGAATGAGTTGATCCCGAATCAATCAAAGCAGTAACATTAGTATTAAAAATAGAGAAAGTACAAGTAATAACATCTAGCACAGAAGCTTCCTCTCGTACGTGAATAGCGTATGCCCTAGCTGGTGCTTGTGCTTTAGATCTCACAACAAAGTCTTTTATTCCACCACGGCTACTACTCACATTTCCAAGATTATGAGGTGGTCTACCTCTCGCACCAGTGTTGCTCGGTCTAATAGTCTAAACATTTTCTTTCTCGGACTTCACTAGGCAATCTCTAAGATAATGATCGAAGGAACCACACTCGAAACATGCTCCGTTCTTCAATCTACAATCATCAAAATGTGTTCTTTTACAGTGCTTGCATTCGGGCCTATTATCCCTGACACTACCCACATTCGTTACAGACGTAGCCTAAGGGCTTGGGCTCGAACACCGATTACCTCTGTCTCTACTAGAATACCCCACTGAAGCTGTAGAACAGTTGTGATATTCTTTTGGTCTCTTTGGCGATGACTGATATGACTTCCTAGTCAATCTCTTTCTTGAGTCTCTAGCTTAAAAATCACGTTTTCTTTTCTCTTTGCTAAGCTCATCGGCTTTATGTGCCCGATCAACTAAAAAAACAAATTCTTTTAGCTCAAGAATCCAGACTAGAAGCTTTATATATTCATTTAACCCTTCCCCAAATCTTTTACACATGGCAGTCTTGGTTGGAATACATTCCCGAGTATATTTACTCAGTCTGACAAACTCTCGTTCATACTCTCACACTGACATACGACCCTGTTTGAGCTCAAGAAATTCCTTCTGTTTCTGATCAAGAAATCTCTGACTAATGTATTTCTTTCAGAACTTGGTTTGGAAGAATTCCCAACTTATACGTTCTCTCGACACCACTAAAATCAACATGTTCCACCACTGGTAGGCTGAGTCTTTCAATAAAGATACTGTACACTTAACACGTTCAACCGGTGAACAAGATAATTCATCGAAAATCTTGATAGTGTTTTCTAACCAGAATTTCGCTCTCTCTGGATCATCCTCAGTAGTGGCTCTGAATTCTTCAGCCCCGTACTTACGAATCTTATCAACAGGCTGCTCATTAACTCGTAAAGGTTCCAAACCTTGAGGAATAATGGGGACCGATAGGGGAACGGGTGAGGGTGAAGGTTGTTGAGCAGCCGAGTTTTTACGTACAAACTCAGTAAACCATTCACTTATTGGAACGACGAAAATGTGCAAGTGTACACAATCGCAACAAGTAATAAAGTGACGAGTAAATGTCGATTATCGTACCCACAAGGAATGTGAAAAGAATTAATTATGAATGCAATTTTAAAAACACTTTGGTGAAGAAAAATATTTTGATTTGAAGAGGAGATTAAAAACTAGGATTTTAACAAAGTAAAAATAAATAAAAATAAAATAAAAGTTCCAATGCACGATTTGAAAAGATAATTTTAATCAAGATGACATAATTGTGCTAGATTAATTACATTTCTTAACTTAGAATTATTAAACTCATGTTTATGTTGTTACGAATAAATTCACGGCAACTCGGTAATTTGCTAACTTATGAACATACTTACTTACCAAAATCCTTTTATCTCTTGACTATATCTCTATGTCAATTCAACCGATTAAACAAATTTTAATAAGAAAATGTGTTAATGCACATACATACTTATGAAATTAAAATAATCTCTTGTACATATCTCTATACCAATTCAAACATTTAATTCAATCTCATAAGCACATAAAAGATTACGTAAGGTAACAATGTATTTCTACCCTGAAACAATTTAATCACAACAATCTTGCAAGTTATGCAAGGCTAATGTATCGTTAGATACCGTTGCTAATTTAACCCTCAGCTACCTTAGATGATTAAACATGCACTGATTAAATATTGTGTCAATTAATTACAATTTCAATCTATTTAAATAACTAATTCATTAGTTACCTTACAATTGTAATGCAAGAATAACTTAGTCATGGTTTTACTTAATCAAACATCTTACCGAGGCCTATAACAATACAAACACAATTTTAATAAATTAAGTAGACAAAATGTAATCAACCTAACAAAAATTAAATTTAAGTCATATTAATTAAATTAAACATATCAGTATCACAAATATTAGTCTACATGTTCATCATAACAACAACAAAATTAAAAGGATAAGGAACAAGAATTAAATCCGGTTTATCTCCAAGGTTTGACTAATTTGCTCCGCTCCTCCTTCTCCGCTTGTTCTTGTTGAACATAGGCTTCCACGAACACTTGAATTCTACTCAAAATGGTGGATGAATGACTCTTTTTGAAGAGTTGAAATCGGCAAAGGAATAGGGGAAGAAAATGAAGAACAATGGAAGAGAATGAAGAGAGAAAAGTGAGAGAGAAGTGAAAAAATGAATGGGTTTGAGATGTGTTTGAAGTGAGCAGCAAAGGGGGGTATTTATAGGTTGAGATGGCTGCCAAAATTAGAAAAAATTAGCAGCCATAGAGTCCCCCCATGGCCGGCCACAGATGTGGCAAGTTTTGAAGGTTTCAAACTTGCTATTTTAAGGTAGGGGCAAATCTAGAAAGGCATAAATAGTAGAGGGGTTTGAATGCAATTTGAAAGATTCTTGAAGGGCTATTTTGCAAGCCAAATAATCAGCCAAACAAGCTGATTGGGTTAGCATGTGGGATGGTTTTGTGCTGCCCAGTGCTCAGGTGGATCGGTTTTCTGAGTGCAGCTCAACTGGGCCATTTTTCATAATTAATTAATAATAATTTATTTAACCCAAATTAAATTGGATTAAAATTAAAATTAATTATGTTATGAATTAATACACATAATTTAGGCCATCTTAGACTGAAAAATTAATTCTCCTTGATGCTTCACAACTGCTTCTTAGTTTTGCGCGTCTAGCAGTGTCTGCCGAGCTGTTTTTCGCCATTTGTGCAAATCTATCGAAAATAATCAAAATTAATAAAAATTTGAAATAAAATTAATTAAAATTCAACGTGTTCATAATTTGAGTGCAATTTAATTATTTTATAATTATTATTTATTTTTCAACAAGAATTTTACTAAAACTGCATGAATTTGGGTTAAAAAGGGCATGAAAAAGTGTGTATATTTTTGTCTTTCCACACATCATCTAGAAGAAGGCTTCTTTAGCCTCTTCTCCCCGACCCTTAGATACGGGCCTTGTACCACCCAAAGCCACTCCGTGAATGGAGGCTTGAGCGTTACTCGCAACTTCATCAAAGTCAGCTAGGTTGGATGTCATTGCTATAAGAAAACAGGTTTCAAAACGGGTCAGGAATTATCACACTATCATATGTTATATAATGGCATGTATATCTAGACTCACACATGTTACGTTCATTCCACAAATCGACTAAACTGTATCTCTGATACCAATAAATGTAACACCCCTAACCTGTATCCATCACCGAAATAGGGTTACAAAGCATTACCAGATATTTCAATTCAAAATAATCAAAATTTTAAAACATTTAATTCACATCATCAATCATAGCAAAACCAATCAAAGAAATATATATTGTCCCTTATTTAAGCCCTTGAGGCCCTCAAAACATATTAGAAACAATTTGATACTAAATCGAACACATATAGAATTTTTCAAAAAATTTTGAAAATTTTCAAACTCTATGGGTCACACGGCCGTGTCGCCTGGTCTTGTGTCACACACGGCTAAGACACAAGGCTGTTTTGTCTGGCCATGTGTCACACACGCCCGTGTCTCTGGCCATATGGACAAAAAATAGGTCATTTCCAAGTCATTTTTCTCACCAAACAATGTATCCACCTACAAGTAATTTTCCACATGTAAACAAGCATTCAAAATGCACCAAATTATGCATCAACAAGCTAAAAAGGAAAATATTCATACATCCACTATGCCTAAACATCACCTCAATCACAATAATCAAACATGTATAACCATATGCAAAATTTGGCCAAAAGTTCAATTAATTTATAACTAAGTTTATGCCAAATCGTACAGTTTTGTTTACCTATCAAATTCACACCAAAATGTACCAAATATGCCATTTAACATCTTGCACCAATAGCCATACATGTCATCTATAACAATTATGTCAATTCACCACATTCAAACATATCAAAAGACCATTAATAACATACATTTTTAACCACCATTCCATCTTCTAACATTCAAATATCATAAGGCATGATATCAACCATTATAAGGCCAAATATATACATGCCAAAAATTAACACCATTTCACCATCCAAAATGCCATAAACACAAGCTGAAAAAAAATGGCTAAATCATCAAACAAAAGAACCTATACATGTCATTATAACCAAAACTTATAAACACAAAAATCTATCAATTTAGCCGATGGGTAGTGTGATATAACTCCGACAAGCTTCCAACCCGAACGAGCTTTCGATTCACTATAAAACACAGAAAATAACATAAAGTAAGCATAAATACTTAATAAGTTCATATAATATAAAACTCAACTTATCATTTCATCATATAATAAGTAAGTTAAACATGGCATAATCCAACCACAACTTGGCCAAAGCCTAACATAAGCAATTTAATCATGGATGATCACAAGATTTAATCATGTATCATATGCATAAATCATCCATCTCAACTTTCATTATACCATGTATCACCAATTTAATGCAAATCACATGTGTTCATTTATTAGTTCGTGTCGAACTCTTACCATTCTCTTTCAAATCATGCTTGCTGAATCATTTAGAGTACTGTTGGATACCTGGGATAGCTCACACATAGTGTGCTAACTCATATAACTGTAATCCATCAAATCTTGTACATGTATACTCACATGAGTTCTGAATCAGAATGCTCACACGAGCTGTGAAAATGGGCCTGCTCACACGAGTTGTGGGTCGGAACATAGCTACACGATGTTGCTCACAAGAGTTGTGGAGTATTTGCAACACATGTCAGACCTTAGCCATCGGTAGGACGTTCAAGACCAACACCCAAATCATGTAAACCATAATGTTATGTCATTTGTATTCTCCAAATTCCTAAGGTTCAAACAAGACTCGGTAGTCGACGTAACATCACTGGATATGCAATCGATACATATATATAAATATGACAATCCACAATACATGTATAATTCAGTTAAAAGCTCATAAATACAATAAAATTACACGAACTTACCTCGACGATTAAACGTAGATATGAAGGCGATTATTCCGAAACTTTATCTTTTCCTCAATCTAAAGCTGAACGAGGTTTGTCTTGATCTAGGTGAATAAATCAGCTCAATTCAATACTTATTTTATTCTATTTAACTCAAACTCATATTTAAGCAAAATTACATTTTTTCCCCTATAATTTTAATTTTATTTCAATTTTGTCCCTAACTCATAAAATGAAAAATCTTGATATTTTCCATTAACCCACTATAACCGAATTTCATATTGGTCCCTAGCAAGCCTTATATTTCATTTATTTCACAATTTCACCATGAAATTTTCTATTTTTTGATTTAATCACTATTTGATAATTTCATCAAAAATCATTTAACAAAAGTTGTTTATTTAACCACAACTATCCATTTTCTTCCATCAAACATCAAAAGCAACCTCTGTTAATTCATGGAAAAACTCTAATCTTTTAACGGTTTTACAAATTATTTCCCAGGCTAGCTAGATTAAGCTACAACGATCTTGAAAATATAGAAATCATTAAAAGCAGGACGAAAAATTTAGATGAAACACTATATGAAGCTACAACGTTTTCAGTGAAATTGGAACAGTGGTTTTTAATGATTTCATTAAAAGCAGCACACACCAAGGTTGGTCGAATGCTTCAAGACCTAGCTATGGCTTCCTATCAATCAATTTTGATGGTGTTTCACATTAAGGAAGATGACACTATTATTTTATTTTGTTTTTAATTTACTTATTAACTTATTTACTAATTTAACCTTACTTATAACCTTTAAAATTTCCTAACTAATGTCCATATTTGTCTACTCAAACTAACAATGGTTTATTTACCACATAAACACCTTTACTAATTAATTTCATAGTCATTTGATACCTTTAACTTATAGAACTCAACTTTTGCACTTTATGCGATTTGGTCCTTTTTATCAAATTAAGCATTCAACCGAAAAAATTTCTTAACGAAATTTTTATACAGTAATACTAACATGCTGTAGACGTTAAAATAATAATAAAATAAATATTTTTACGTTAAATTTGTGGTCCTAAAACCACTGTTCCAATTTCACTGAAAACGGACTGTTACGTTCTCAGTATCACTCGACAATACTCCTTGTGGCCTTAAATTTAGAGCATTTTCTATTTGCCCCACTTAATTTTTAAGCACTCGGAGAGATGCAACTTGACTCTGAATTACAACATCATTCTTGGCCATATATTCCTTTAACAAAACTTCAATGGAAGTAGGAGATGATGCTTGACCATATTGGGTATTTTGCCTCAGCATAGGTTGAACATAACTAGGCGGTGCATTATTAACATTCTGTCTTGTGGCATTGTTGAAGTTTCCAGCACCTTGATTATCCCAACTAAAATTTGGATGTTGCTTCCACCCTAAATTGTAGGTGTTGGAATATGGATTACTATTTAGGTTGGAATTACCCATATAGTATACTAACACTGGGTTTGATAGGCATTCATCAAACAAATGATTTTCCCCGCAATAAACACATAAAAACTCTGCTGGTTTTATTTCATGGGCTAAACAGTTGGATTTTTAATGTTTTAATCATATTAGGTAGAGAAAATACCTAGGTCGTTAAAGAAGTGATTGCATCGAGCTCGATGGTAATGGTAGCTCTCTTACATGTCCCAACTCTCGTGGTCGAATACCGATAATCATTGTTGGCAATCTTTTCTAAGATCTCGTATGCTTCATTATATGTTTTTTCCAACAAAGTACCTTTGGAAAATGCATCAACTACCATCCTTGTGTGCACATTCAACCCATTATAAAATATCTCCATTTGAGTCCAGTGCTAAATCCATCCATTAGACATTTTTGATTAAGTCTTTTAATCGTTCCCAAGCTTCATATAGTGTTTCATCCTCTATTTTCTGAAAAGATGTAATATCATTTCTCAACTTGGCATTCATAGTAGGCGGGTTATACCGTAGCAAGAATCTCTAGCAAAGATCATTACATGATGCCACTATTCTTGGTGGCAAAACATTCAGCCATGCTCTTGCACGATCTCTTAAATAATATGGAAATAGCTTTAGCCTCAAGGCGTCTTCAGGAATACCTTGTTGTTTGAATGAATCACGAACTTCTAGAAAGAGTCTTAAATGTAATCTTGGATCTTCAATGGGTAGTCCACTGAACTGTCCTACTATTTGTAGCATCTGGAACATTACCGGTTTCAACTCGAATTGTTGAGCTTGTATGGTTGGTTTGACTATCCATGGATTCAAATCATCCAGCATTGGGGTGACATGCTCTCTAATTGGCCTACCTTATTCATCCACCACACGTCCAACGAAAGGATTTTAATTGCGATCATTTGGATTACCATTAAGATCATTCCTATTTTCGACCATTTTTCTCAATTATTTTCTCTTTCTTCGCAAGGGTCTGTCAATTTCTGGATCAAAAAAGTATTCTATGTTAGCAGGAATACCTCTTCTCATGCACTGATGGCAAACCTGTGAAAATAAATACACTAAGTTAAATAAAACTACTAAGTAAAATAACCAAACCAATATCCACCAAATTATCGATCCTCGGAATGGTGCCAAAAACTTGTCTTGTGTAAAATGATATGTGATTTTGTGCAGGTATACATGTCGGTTCAAGTAATAAAGTGATGAGTGAATATCATTCCCACGAGGATTGGATTGAGGCACAAAAGTGGTCAAGTTATTATAATCTAGTTAATGCTATGGCAAGACTGATGAATAAGATGTTATGTCAAAAGTGAAAGCAGAAATGTAATGGCAATAACAAGAGTGATTATCCGAATAGAATGTAAACAAATAAATTAAAAACTAAATATGATGTGACAAATATAATATGACAAAGAATAAGGATACAGTGATGTTGATTCGGAAGGTCGGGATTACCCAGAATCGACCCTTACTGTCAATAATGCCTTGGCAAAATCGTATTTACTTTACTACATAGAAAAGTTCTAAAATGGTGTGCCTCTCATAAGAGTAAAACGTCAAGTTACCTTGCTCGTGTCTATAGGCTTTTTAGATATCTTGCATGTGTTCCTTCTGTATGATCATGACTCTATGTCTAGATTCGACTACAAGTTTCTATCGGATACTTGCTCATTTCATTTAATTTTAATCCAACCCTTTCGGAATTAGAATCAGTTTATAGTATGCGAACAACCTTCTATGTCTAGAGATCATTGTATTTTAATTAAGAAATAAGAACAATCAAATGAAACAGTAAAGTAAATTAGATATATACGACATCCATAAAAATAGTTAAGGTTTCACCAAAAGTAATCCCAACCTTATGAGATTTAGCTCATAGGCTGGGAAATAAAATTCCAAACCAAAATATTATCCGACATTGTGTTCAACTACTTCAATTCAATATTTCAAAGGAACACTAATGAAAATAATGGAAGAACTTCAGAAAGTAACTTCAGAAAGTAGCTTTAGCTTGCCTAGTCTACACTTCGACAGCACAGAGTCCTATGATGGCTAAGAAGGACTACCTTCGAGTTCCTGTCATTCGTGCAGCCGAACCCTTATTCAAGCCTAAGGATATCTTTCACTTGTTTTTCGTCGTTAGTGAGGTCTCCTTCATCAGATTTTATAGATAGATTAGGCTAGGGTCGGCTAACAGCTCGTGATTATCTTATCTTCTTTTAGAGGGATTTATCCGATACAAGTTTGAATTTGAACTAAGACTGTTGTGCAGAAAATGTTGACTTGGTCTTCCCGGCATTGCCATGGCATCCATGCTGACAAACTGTCTGAACTTTTCCCGGACAACACTTCACTCCTTTATTTTCTCATTCCAAAACCTATTCCTGCCACACAAAAATCTCCACCACAAGCGATTAAAAGCACTTAATCCTAACATAGTCCAAGTCCTAATGCAATATTTAAAATGCTAACTAAAAAGTCCAAAAATGCAACAAAATGTACTTAAGTGCAAGCAATTAGCTAGGTGAAATATAACTCTTTTCAAGGGTTATCACTAGGCCAATGAAGCTTCTTACCTCTGTAGCATTTTTTGGAGGCTTCCAATCTACAATGGTGGTGGTATTACTAGGGTCGACTTGAATACCTTCTACTAAAACCACATGTCCTAAGAATGTTATTTTTAAAAGCCAAAACTCACATTTACTGAACTTAGCATACAAACATCTATCTCTCAAAGTTTTTAGAACACTCTTTATATGCTTATTGTGTTTTACTTCATCCTTTGAGTTCACTCGGATGTCATTGATGAACATCACTACAAAACAATTCAAGTAGGGATGGAAGATCCAGTTAATCAAGTCCATAAAGGCGGTTGGGGCATTTGTGAGCCCAAATGACATTACCAAGAACTTATAATGACCCTATCTATTCTTGAATGTAGTCTTCGATACAGCTAGTTCCTTAGGGTTAAGTGATAGTATCTCGAATGTAAATCAATCTTCGAAAACACACTGACACCCTTAAGTTGATCAAACAAATCATCGATCTTGGGAAATGGATAGTTATTATTCACTGTAACTTTATTCAATTATTGGTAGTTGATAAACAACTCAACATTTTGTCCTTTTTTTACAAAAATAACTAGAGCACCCCAAGGTGATACACTTGGTCAGATAAAACCTGGATCAAGCAATTCTTGTAATTGAGTCTTAAGCTCCTTCAACTAAGTCAGATCCATCTGTTATGGTGTAATAGAAATTGGTGTAGTACCTAGTTCAACCTCAATAGCAAATTCAACCTCTCTATCGAGTGGTAAACCAGGTAGTTCCTAAGGGAACACATCTGAATAATCACGAACAATTTGATATTAAAAAAATGTAGGCCAAATATGCATCGCATCCATTTTTTAACAAATTATGTGTGTTCTTTGTTTGAGGTCAAATTAAAAAGAAACTTGGATTTAAAATTTTATATATATAATTATACCAAACTAAAGTTTTTAATAACTAAAATGTGTAATTTATCTAATTTTTAATTAGTAATATTATCTGTAAATTTGTGAAAATTTGGCCACTTTCGATACGTAGCAGTAGCATGGATTTCGGGAAAAAACCCTTTTATTATGGAAATTAGGAACTATAAGAAATTTGATAATATTATCCACGACATAGGAAAAAAGCTGATATCATTTTTTCCCTAGGACCTTTGTTACAAATCTGGTATCATTGTATCACACGAAAAAATAATAGTAATATGAACTAGGGGTGAGCATTCGATAGAATCGAATCGAATCGAATCGAAAATTTTCGAATTAATCGAGTTTTCGAATATCATTTTATCATCCTAACTTTGTTTGAAGTTTTCTCGAATCGAGTCGAGTGAGATGGAATTCGAATCGAATCGAATCGAATATATTTGTTCGAGTTAAATTTTAAAAAATAATTTTGGGTTCTTGTAACCATTGTCACCCATCGTAATAAAATTTGTCCACCTTAATCAAATTTTTTATTAACTTTCATCACTTCATAATTTATTTATTAATTTTTTATATATTGGTTAGCTTCTTTGCTTGCTTAGTTGTTTTAATTATCTTCAGATTCTTGTCACTATGTATTTTAGAATTAAAAATATATTAAATGTAAAAATATGATTTTTTAATAAAAGTTATTTTAAAAATAAAATGTGAAATTGATACCAATATAAAATTTTAACACGAATATTTTATTGCATAACTAATAATTCAATTTTAATATAAATATTCAATATGACTAAACAATTCAATAATATAAATAATATAAAATGTGAAATTTAATTTAATAATATAAATAGTAGATATAAATAAAATTATTAATATTTATGTTTAGTGATTTTTTTTGAATAATTTTGATTTTTTATTTGAGAGTAAAGGGTGAGAAGTAAAAGTTTAGGGGAAAAATAAAAAGTTTTGGGGAATAAAAGTTTAAGGGAAAGTAAATAGGGGGGAGCAAAATTTTGGAGGGAAAATATTAAAAAAAAATTGGAGGGTGGAGGGTTTGGGATAGATGGGAGGTGGGATGGGAAGGGAATAAAAGTTTTAGGGGAAAAGTGGGAGGAAGTAAAGATTTTGGGGGAAAATAAAAGGTTTTGAGGGTTCTTGGGAGTAAAATTTTGAGAAAAAATAAATGAGAGAGTAAAATTTTGGTGGGAAATAGATTTTGGGTAGATTGGGGAGTTGGGAGGGGAGGGGAGTAAAAGTTTTGGGGGGAATGTGGGAAGAAGTAAAAGTTTTGAGGGAAAAGTAAAAAGGTTTGAGAGTTTGGGGTAAAAATGTAAAATATTATAGTTTGATATTCGAATTATTCGAATTATTCGAGTTATTCGAATTCGAAAACTCAACTCGATTCGAACTCGAAATTCAAAAAAAATATTCGAGTTGATTCGAATAACTCGATTCGTTTAACTCGAAATTCGAATTTTTTTCAATTTTTTCGAGTCGAATAGAGTTTTGCTCACCCCTAATATGAACCGGATACAAAAGTATTTTGAATTTTTTATATAAATTATCAATATATCAAAATTTCTATAATTATAGAATATTTAAACTAAAAATAATGAAATATATAGGTATATATATAATTGAATAAAATATATAAGTATTTATATAAATTATTGGTAAAAACACCTCTTCATCCTTTTCAATTTTTATATTGAGCAAATTGGTACTTAAAAGTTGAAGCAATTTAGTCTCTATTAATTTTGAAAGTGATATATTAATGACAATTAACAATGACATTAATGTTTCATGTCAATTGTACACAATTTTGATCAATATAATAATAAATTTAGCTATTGATATTTATATACTCTATGTGATTGTTGACGGAATGTGTAAATGTTTCGGATAAATTTATTAAATCAAGACTAAATTGAATTATATATATAAATGTTATGGGTTAAATTTATTAAACTAAGACCAAATGGATAGAATGTATAAACTTTGAGAACTAAATTTATTATATCCATAAAAATATGTACAATTAATAAATATTAACATTGTGATTAGTTATATTTAGTTACTATTTTAAAAATTGAAGAGAAATTAATTTAATCAATACTAAAATCAAAAGAGAATAAAGAGTATCAAGTTGAATGAAACTTGGACGGTAGGAAACAAAATAACCAAAACTAGACGGGAAAAGAAAACAGGAGAGAGAGAGAGAGAGAGAGAGAGAGAGAGAGAGAGAGAGAGAGAGAATGGTTGTACCCAAGAATTACTTGATCGGATGGTTGATGTGCAAAAGTACAATTCGCAGAGTTGATTCCTTGCTTGAATTCCATTTTTACTTTTTACATCGATTGATGTTGACCAAAGCATGCTCGTCATGGCCAAGCATGTCCTGCAACTACAACTCTGTACTACTAGTTCTCTCACTACTCTTAACCTCTTAATATAATATAATCATTATTGTATTTATATTATATTTATATAGTTTTATATCATTCTTGTATTTATTTGACTTATAAGTATAAAAAGCGCTTAAGAAAAAATAAAATAAATAAATAAAGTCTTTCAATTTAATTTGTATTCGGGTGAATTTTTACAGTTAACTCAGAAAATTAATTAAGTCTATTTGTTAACGGTGTTCATTTTTAATTACGTTGATCATTAAAATTAACTAACAGATCAGTCAAATATTAACATGTGGTGACTTTTGATTTAATTTTTCATTCTTTTACTAAAATCAGAAATAAAAATTTAAAAATTTTATATAAAATATTAATAATTATAAAAATATTGAAAAGAAATTATAAACGTTTAAGAACTTGTAAACGTATAAAACTTATAAAAATATAAAAAATAAAATTATAAAAATCATTTATTGCTTCTCATATGCAAATTAAACCCCTAAAACTAGATAATGAGTATAGTCGTATGAAGGTTGAGATCATTTTTGTTTTGAATAAAATGTTGTCGACCTTCCACCGATAAAATGAAAATTGTGAAACCCTATCCTTTATAATGATAATATATATTTCTTAAATTTTTTATATCTAGATTTTTAAGTGCAATATTGTAATTTCGACTATGATTTTCAAAACTGGATCAGATTAGTTGGTCGAACTTGTTAAACCTAGAATCAGATGGGATACCAGTCGAAAATAAGAGATTAGGTCGGTTGACCTGTGAACCAGTATTGATTGGATGAACTGGGCAAAAAAACGGGTTGAACTAATAGTTGAATTGGTTTTTCTATTTTTTTTTACCTTTTTAACGAATTTTTAAAGATTTATTTATTCAAATCGGATGAATCGGTAGGATCGGTGAATTGATCTGTATCTAAAAATCATGGTTTGAACCTTGAAAGGTTACAAATTGTTTGCTAAGTATTATATACTTTAAATTATTTTTGGTATGATTAGATATTATAAAACCAAAATTTCATTATCTAATAGTTGTAAATGTTATCATATGTAAGCATGAAATAGTTTGGCAACTATTCACATTATTTAACGATTGATCCGATGTCACATGTTTATTTTAATTTTAATGATTTAATTTCCAAATTGAAGAACCAAGAATGCCTTTTTTTAATTTATATATTTTATATTTTAAAATTTATATTTTATAATTAATTTGATTTTTATAATATTTATAATTTTTATGAATTTTTATAAGATTATATACTTTTTAATATTTTATATTTTTAATTATTTTAATATTCTTTATGATTTTTAATATATTTTTAACGATTTTTTGTTTTTTACTAAAACTTATAGATTAAATCGAGATTACCACGTATCATCATCCGATTGGTCTCTAGTTGATTTTGACGATCAATGTGGTCAAAGATGAAATAGCTAATGTAGGGACGTAATTAATTTTTTTCTATTTTCTTAAAGGACATTTTATATTTGTAAGCCTTTATTTGTATATCTATATTATATTTATATAGTTTTTCATAATATAATGAAAATAATAATAATTTTAAATATGATAAATTTAAGAATATTTCTAAAGGATTAATATATATTTTTCATGTAAACTTGATCTCGCCATAAATTGTAGTGGCAATTTAAATACTTTTTGGTACCTAACAAACTTGTTTTTAAGTCGTTTCGCATTTAATTATTGCATTTTCAGATTTCTTAGCTTAGATTCAAATTATTGAAAAATAAACGTTTTCACACAATATTTCGAGTTAGTTGACCATTGGGCCAATACCGGCTTAGGGTAGTTTTAACGATTTAATTGAGCGTGCAGGACACCTATTTTTAGGCCCAAAAGCACCAAGAACGACAGTCGAGTTGCAACACAAGCTTCCGAAGTCGCAACACAACCAAACCAACACAATAATTTATATTCAAAGTTGTTGTCGTGACACGCACTAGGCTGTGCTGCGAAACAGGTCTGACAGAGGGAAAATTTTAATACGGCTGTTTTCTTCCACACAGTCCATATTTAATGTGATTAAGGCTTGTATTTGACCTAAAATGGGCCACAAGCTTTGCTTATAAATAGGAGGCTTATGCTAAACTAGAGGGAGCTTTTGCCAAGCCATTTTAGGGTTTTAGTTTAGTAGTTTAAGAATTTAACTTAGTTTTATTTTATTTTAAAAATAGTTTTATTTCTTGTTATCCAACTTAGATTTGATTTGAGTCCAAGTCTTCGTTATTAAGTATTTTCATAATTTTGTTTTACGTTTTTTTTGCAAACAACGATATCTCAGCAACTATTAAAGGACTTCACTGATTCGAGCACATCCAGTTTATCAAACGAATCAATTTCTATCATGATTAATATATGTTTGTTTTGCATGATTAATTTAATTTTAATAAATATGGTAATTGAATCGATCAGTGGTTAAATCCTTTAGGGAGATTATAAACGGATGTGGGAGTGATTAACGGAAGAATGAGGGTTTCCCATACAAATTAGTTGGTATAAATTATTGTGTGCTTAAACCCTAGGATTGACAACCCTAAGAAGTAATCTAGGTTAAATGAGGTCGAGAGATAACTGAGTATTGGTTTATTAGCTAGGTAGTAGAGGTCGGAAGGTAATACTATCTAGTTAATAACTAATTCCTTAATAAAACTCGAGTTCTTAAGTTAAATACAACCACTGAAGCGATAGCTAAGTCGGTAATCTCGAATCCTGTAACTACAAAGATACCATTCCTGTTGAGGATAAGGAGAAACAAAGTAGAGACGAAGCAAACTTTATAAGTTTTTTGAATTAATTTAAGTCCCTTAATTTTAATTTACCACTTTTGGAGTTAATTGATAAAATACCAAAATATGCCAAGTACTTAAAAGAAATTATGTTGACGCATAAAAAGTTGAAAAGGGTGAGCAAATTAAATATATGCCTCTTATAATGCTATTATTTCCAAAAAGATACCCCTAAAATTAAAAAATTTGGGTAGTTTTACAATTCATATAGAGATAGGGGATATATCTTTTAGCAAGGCCCTTTGTTATTTATGGGCCAGCATTAATTTAATTCCCCTATCAATCTATGTGAAACTCGAATTAATGGAGTTGAAAAACACGTCGATAACACTGCAATTAGCCGACAGGTCCTTGGTACGCCCAAAGGATGTACTTGAGAAAGTGTTAGTTTAAGTGAGGAATTTCGTAGTCTCTATCGATTTTGTAGTCCTTGACTTCAAAGAAAATCAAGAGATCCCCATATTGTTGGGTAGGCCATTTTTAGCCACATCTAGATCCACCATTGATCTTGAAATAAATTAATTAACCATGAAAATTAATGGTGAGATAGAGGTGTTTCAATGCGGCCATGATTCCCAAGATGTGGGATTAGAAAAACAATTAGGGAAAGAATGTTTTCCATTATATTATGTAACCCCTAGTGGCCTTGATCGAAGGTATTTTTGGGGTTTAATGTGTATAGGAAATATGGTTCAAGGAAATAAGACAAGTGGATAGATCCAAAATTAATAGACCTCCATTGGATGAATTGCGATGATAGATAGAGACGCAAAAAGTCAATGACGGAGATTAACTGGTTATTGGACAAATCTGGTAGCCATACTTGAAATTTTTATCATTGAATTTTATTATTCTTGTAAATATTTTATTTTTGTGTATTTGGGATTTGAATGTTATAATTGTGGGCATTTAATTTTAATTAGGGTAGTAATTAGATTAGTTAGGAGCTAAGGTGACAATAGAAGTGTTTTGGAGAGATTAGGCACGACCAAAGGAGTCTGACACGTCTGAGAATATCAATTTTGCACAGCCCAACACCTGTCACACATAGAACTCCCTGTGTTGTGACATAGAACTTTGAAACTAGATTTGTTGATAACTCCAGTACATGTCGCACCAGAGGTACCCTTGTGTTGCGACACGAAACTTCGAAGCCTCAAAGTATGAAAAACCCAGGCCGTGTCATGACAAAGGACCCCTATGTTGCCACATACAAATTTGAACAAAAATTTTCTAAAATTTTAAGTCTGGGTTGCGACACGCCTAGGCCCATGATGCGACACAACACTTCGAACCAAAATTTTAGGAAATTAGGGCTACGTGTCGCAACACAACATCTAATTTTTGCAATTTTTGGCTCGTCTCTGTGTATGGCCCGTCAGATTTCCTATATATACCAGATGATTTCAGCGCTAGATGTCACTTTCAAAACATCCTAATAGCCACCCAAAAGTTCCTAGATTCGCCACACCTCTCCTTCATATCTGCTACTTCGATTTTTTCCCATCTCAGCATCTATTTTCGTCAGTTATCTCTTTCCTTCCCTTTGTTAGTTTGTTTTCTTTGCTTTTTTCTTTTCTTTTATAGGTATAACACATCAAAAGAACAACCAAATGATAACAAATTCGTAAATCAAGGTTACCCATTCCAATCTCATTATTTGTTACATACTTTTATATTTTATTTTTTTGATTAAACTCATTACGTGGAACCCCGCAAAGCAAGACGTACCCAAAAGGCGTCAATGAATTTCGACGCTAATCCATTCAAAAACCAAAAATTGGAACAATACTACTTGCAAATGCATGGTTATGTGTTCATTAAAGAACAGGGGTTTGTCTCTCATTAACCGGTTGCAACACGATTTGGGAGTTTATGGATTTTTACCATTTGTGTAACTTTTACGTGACCCCAACCGAACCGACGGTCGACGCGATTATTTAAAAGATCGATAAATTTTCCAAATCTCGAATAATAATCTTCGTTATTTAATGGTTCGAGGTAAGCAGGTACTGGTCATGCCCCAAGAAATTTTTTCCTATTAACTTCTACTATACTTACGATTTTATACAATCTATTGATTTAACTATGTACCAGAGCATTACTATGGATGCTATTTTGAGATATCTGACGAAGGGGTGTTGCAATTGGACTCACCAAACCAGTACCAACATCCCCATAAAGTTTAATTAGGCCTTAAATTTTTCGATGGCCAAGACGTGGATGCCATTTATTTTCACCTGCACTCCCCTACTCAAAACGTCTCTCATGTCACCGCCTTGAGAGTGATCTTGGTTGATTCAATTTTGTAGAAAAAGTAAGTCTGCATGGACCATTGGATCTGCCAATCAATGTTGACATGCATCAATGGATAGAAGTGGTGAACGTACTTCCCTAACCTAGTGACGGCCCTATGTAAATGAGCGAAGGTGCCCATGTCACCTATCGAGCAGTTTGTAATCCCATTGAAGAGTATGCTCAGAAATAATATGTAAGTTCAATTCATTTACCTTCAAAAAGAAAATAGGTGAAAGAATGGAACCAAAGGTGAAAGGAAAAGATGGATGTCCCACCAGCCTAAAAAAGGAAGAGCAAAGCTAAGGAGCCCTTGTTGACAAGATTGACGGATTTGCCAGATATGGAGTGGTGATCCAATGGATGCAAGAGATTACCCCGTTGGGCATTGACTATGCACACCGATTTGGTACTCGAGTACCAAATCCACCACCCAACAAGTATGCACCCTTCCCACAATCTCAAAATACTGAGAGGGCGAAGATGATGACAATGACGATGACGATGATGATGATGATGACAACGACGAAGATGACGAAGATGATGATGATGACAATGATGAAGACGACAGAGATGATGGTGATGACAACAACGAAGACGACGGAGATGATGATGATGAACCCTTCCAAGCTTATGACTACGAGTTGATATTTCATGTAACATCCCGCTCGGTGAAATCTTAGTATCCAAATATTGTTCAGAGAATATGTCGGGTAAGATAAGTTAGAAGTGAATAGTGTGCGCCTGTGATGCCTTAATGTTGGTAGACACTAGGGTAAGCATGTAGTAAGCCTGATACGGAAGGATTCGCCCTAGGAGCCTCTGTTTGGCATGCATAGTTTGGGCAAAATCTGTTATAAGAAATAGAGAGTATTCGATTACATGGCCTTGAGTCAGTTAGGTTATAAAGAAACAATAGTTAAAGCCTAACTAAACGTAACTAAAATTTTTAAGAACCAAAGGGAAAGACTTGATTAATTTTCATGGAATTTTTAATATTTGGATAAGACCACAAAATGACTAATGTGACGTTTGTTGAGTCCTAATAAAGTCTAGGTTCAAGTCAAAGTGTCTAAGGTAAGAAAGATATCTTATCTCTCTCTTCGAGAGAGTAAAACCAAATGAAGATGGGAAAGCTCCTCTAAGTTAAGCATAAGGCCTAACACATGGTAAACTCTGAAGTCTATAAGTAAATAAAGCATTGTTCACCCTATTAAGACTCATAATGTTCTAGTCTATAATGAAATCTGATGCGAGACATCGTTAGGAAATGAAGCCCAGTAAAGCACATAGTGGACTCAAGTAATAGAGTCACCGCCAAGAATGCGTGATGCACCAAAGTATGAATTGTTATGCCTTTAGATACGCTCTGATGAGAATGCTAAGGATAAGGGACGAACTGAGACCCAAAGGTGAGTCTCGTATGTTTTTCCGTACAGCTTTCGTGCATCTAATTGGTTATCACTTGGATTAATACACATGTCAAAAATCTATTAAAACAAGGGAAAATATCTAGTTGATTGGGTGAGTGAAGAGTAATTGTTCATTACTTCCTCAAGAAGTACTCTCTGCCTATATATGGATGAGTCAAGGGGAAAAATCCTCTCATCCTTTAAAATGAGCCGAGAATGAGAGGATCAGCTCTAAAATTCCCCTTGTAAGGTATGTTTCTCGATCTTGCTTTCTAAGCTACTAGAGGACAATTCTGTTTAACTTGGTAGAACAAGCTTGGTGGAGCTTTGCTAAGTGATTTTGGTGTTTAAAGTGAAAGGAAAAATGAATTAGATGAGTAGATCTTAATGAGTTTCTGTGGTTTAACATTTAGGGACTACTGATCTACTCAATAGAAGCCTAGATCTGATGTTTAAGTTGTAAAAGGTGAGGATATCGTGAGGATTCTATAAGTGCTCAAGTAGTCTAGTTTTAGTTGTGTGTTTTCTTTTTGTTTTATTTTTATATTGTCTATTTTTGTTTTCTTTTTCATTTTTTTGAGGACAATCAATATCCCGACAACTGTTAATGGATTTAGCAGATCCGAGCACATCTAATTTATCAAACGGATCACTTTTTATCTTTATCTAGTATTAATTTAATTTTTGTCTTTTGCATGATTAATCTAAATCTAATAAATATAGTAATTAAATTGACAAGTAGCTAAATCCTTTAGGGAGATTAACGAGCGGATGTGAGAGTAAGTAACGAAAGTGTCATACCCCAACATCGACGAATCAGAGAAAATAAGGTGAATAGATATGAAGTTACCTATTTTGGCACAGTATTGTAGTATAGTCCACCACTTTTCAGAATTTCGGCAGGTTAAATTCTAGTGCATATGTATCCGCCCATGTAAAATATCAGGTTTTTGTTAGATCTGGTTCCCTAAGTGTAATACTTTCGTCAATATACACTTGTAATTTTTTTGAACAGATTGGTTAATAAAACAAATTCATTGATTACATTTATATACTTTGAATAATTTTCCTCACATGGTTTTTGCACGCAAAGCAAAATAAAAGCAAATGTTGCTTATTGGTTGTCTAATGTTTAACTAATACTAAATGGTATTACGTGGTTGGATCGTAATATGAAAACATAGCTTGTATTATTAGACAAACCTAAACATGTCATTAGTCTAATCAGAAATGAGAAAACTGATTGAAAGACTAATATGTTGTCTATTAAGTCCAATTGGGGAGATGTCTTATCTTGGGCATCAGAGCGAATGACTCCCGGAAGATAGAGACACAGATGTGACTAACTGGACTGACAGTACATCTGACATGACCCAAGTAGAATAGATATTGAATCCTTTTTTGGATTTATTCACTTATGACATTCATAGTGTGGCATACCTAAATCCTTACTGGATGGTGGACTATGTATGCATGACTCATGCACTTTGATATATGTAAGTAAAAGTCTGAGCTGAAATAGATAAGGAACCAAAAGAGGTGCGTTGGGTGTACGACTTCTATAGTATGTAGCTTCATTCACAACAATGGAATTTATTGACGAAAACATGGTTAAATGATATCCTCTTTTCAGCATTACATGATTGATGAAAAATAAACGTGGCCACAGGTCGTCCATCCTTGTGATGGATGACTTGATCACTATTTGATAGTGATTGAATTTTCATGAAAGAATATGTAATGGTTACCATAAGAATAAATACGATCATATTGGGAGAACGGATATCATCCCAAAGAGATCAAGGATATCCTATGAGGGTAACACACTTATGACAAGGTCATTGGACGAGTACTATGTAGTTGCTTTGTAATGGTATGTCGCTGGGGAAAGCTCAGTCACGATACTATAGTGGAATGAATTCGTGACTAAATGAGTTTATAATTAATAGGCGAAAAGTTAGAACTTAATTAAAAATCATTTGAGCCTTAACTACATATGTCCAATCGGTCCCTCCACTAGCTCGCTGAAACCAAAAATGAATTACGTGTTTGAATAGAAATGAACGGAATCAAAAGGAAAAAAGAAATGGGAAACATTTATGAATGATTATGGTTTTCTTTGAAATAGAGAAATGGAATCATTTAGAAATGAAAATGAAAATGGAAATGGAAATGAAAATTTGCAATCCTATATAGGATTTCTTAAGAAATGATGGAAGAATGAGTTTATGTTTTTGGACTGTTTTGAAGCCTGAAAATGTAAATAAACAATTCAGTCATAGTGAACATGTTGAGTTGTGACGTATTGAACGAAGTTTCTCAAACTTTTATCGGGGTAAAATCGTCAAAATTTTACTGTGGTAAAATTGAGATGAGAAAATTATTTAATATGTAAATGCTAAAGTTTATTTTAGGAAATAAAAAAACTAAATCGGGTTGGATCATATTATAGTGTAATGGCTCAAAAAGACCCAGGAAGTACTTGTAATTAGACCCAATGTGAGGGAGACCCAAAACCCCTAACATAACATAAAGGGGGCAGCAACCCTAATAGAAGTACAAGGTGGGTCATTCACCTCTCTCCTACTCTAAGTAGGATGTTGTTTTTCCATTTAAAATAAACCTCTACAACTCTAGAAAGATTCTACCTTCTCTTCCTATAAATAGATGTCACCAGTAGAACTATTAACACAACTTTTGAGAGATTGTTATTCTACCAAAAGATAGAGAGTTTATTCTCAACTTTTAAATATATTTTTCCAGAATAAAAATTTTATCGGTTTCTATTAAAGAAGAGAGAATTTTCATTTTCACCCCAAAAGGAAAAGTTTTTCTAATTTTGTGTTTTTATTCAATTGATTCGAGCTTGCACTCAAAGTAGTACAAGGTACGAGAATAGCGGAGAAGATCGTTTGGTTTAAAGTTGAAATATATTAAAGATCCACTTATCTGAAAACACGTGTATGATTTCATTCTAAGCTTTATTGATATAAATATCACAAACAGAGTTAGTTTTCAAATTTTTAAGTTTTCATTGTGCAAGAAAATAATTTTCAAACCGGATTTTTTCCAATAGTTTTCACATCGGGATGTTTCGAAATTGAAGAAAGAGTACGCCAATCGAAAAGTATGCCTTAGAATTTTTACTGAGCATGATGCGTATATCAAGCGTATGGGAAAAATTAGGAGATTAGGTTGTCTTTAAGAGCACGCCTTATGAGAGTTACTGCCAAAGGTGTGGTATGCTTGGTTTACTTGAATGATGTGCA